>NC_090375.1:179457909-179732236 GCF_036365525.1 Heterodontus francisci | reverse complement strand
ACATATGTGAGGCGGAAAATGGTACGTGTTGGTGATTGCTATCAAAATGTGGACTGGGGCTACCTTCAAAGGTAATCTGCTGGAATGCAGCCAAATGGTTTCTGTGTCTGCATGGAAGAGCTGTGGGAGAGGTGATACCAGGTAAATTGCTGCAAATTAAACCAGAAAATATTATTGAAGCCAAATGGGCAGATTTGGTTTGGGAGCTCAAACTTCAATCTGGAGCATTTTTTTCTTTTTCCATTTAAAATCATATGGCTCAGCTTTTATTTTGCCTGAGGTAATGAGACGTTTTAATTTGCGTAATTTCAGGAGTATTTCTCTTACAGACAGCAGAAATCAAGAAGAAAAGCAAAAGCACCAGTATTCGTTTATTTTTATGTCCGAGCCCAGTAAAAAGGCAATAGCCTGTCCACTTTCCCCTCCAGTACAAAGGCCAGACACTAATCTGTTTTTCTATCCTAAATGTAGAAATGTCTGAGTGTTTTGTCATAAATGGGTTCCGCGCAGGCGTTTATTTCTGAAGCACACTGTGATCTCACTGTGCCAAAACTTAAAACAAAGATAGCTAAATTGAAGTTGAATGCAAATGTGTTGCTTACCAAATGTTTCCTGTGTAAGGACTTTCTCATGTTTTGGTATTCCACTTGGTGCAACTTCTTTGGGGATTAACCCCCCCCCACATACTTGTGATCCTAAGAGTCTGGTGCCTGGTGGGTACACTGTTAAAACTGTTTCCCGAGCCATTCCTGCAGGCTCATAGTTGCAGGTAAATGTTATTTATAATGTACGAGCAGGTCTCCCATGGCATTGTATGGAGTGAGTCGGAGGATATGGCGTTGGATCACACTGAGATACACGCGACAGCTCCTGAAAGTGGTTCAGGAGGTTGCGGGCTATACCCAGACTTTTAAAACATCACTAGCCGATCTCCCGTAGTACTGTATACGGTGTGTTCGAGAATATGGTCACTCTGACATGTTTCTGATGTCTTTGTGTTGCCATTGCTCTGTCTTTCTTCTGCTTATGTATCTCTTTATCGCTTTTCTGCTTCTCTCCCCTTAACTCCCTTTTGTTTATTTCTGTTTTTTTAATTGGGTGATCCAGCAGGGTGTGGCAGAGAAAGGGACCACCAGTAGCTACAGGATGTACTTGGGACAGGATTGTGAGGGAAAACGTGGCCTTCAGTGACTTTCTTCCCATTACCTCCTCTAATTATTCAAGCTTCCCTCAACCCCTTGCTCCTATCAGTTTCCCTACCCTTTCATCTTCCCACTATTGACTCCCCTTCTTACCACCTCCTCACTCCCAACATTTACTCCGAGCTCTTTCCTTTCACGCTATCTGTTCGTCCCCTGTATCCTCCCCGCCTCTTGCTCTGTTGTCACTCATTCACCCTTCACCCTTTACCCTTCACCCAGACCATCCATTAGTTCGGTTCCAAATTCATTGGATGCCTTTTGTTTTTGCAAATTGACTGACGTTGACGTGAAATCTGTGTGCTTGTCGGTCTTTTTCCTTCCTTACTCTCTGTTTTTTTTCTTTTCTCCCCCTCTGCTTAATACACTTTCTGAAGTTCGTAGAATGCAGAAGAAATATAATCAAAGCATCTTTCCCCCTAATTCTTGCTTGCAGAAACAGCCTCTCATTTAAAAAAAAAGAAACCATGCATAAATTTTACCTCCGCAATATTTTTCAAAAGTACTTGAAGAAAAGCTACTGAGTAGAAAGTGCTAGAAACTAAAGCAAAATATTCCTTGAGTGTACCTGACTGGTACTGATGTACCTTGGGAGATGAGGCATATTGCTCAGACTGCGCGATCCTAATTCAGATCACTATCATAGCTCTTGGCAATAATTTCAAACCCAAACTCTGGCTTTTAGGACAGGTCAAGGCATTCAGATGAAAACTCCAATCAAGGCACTAATGGACTTGAAGGATACATTTTGTCATGTATAATATGCTTATTTTTGTTTCCTTTAAGATCTTTCTTTGAACATTAGAAATTTCACTTAGAGGATAAAAGTGGTAGATTGAAAAAAAAATTCAAAGCCTTTGGACATTGTGGTTAAGTTATGCAACATGAGATGATACACTCTATAAAACAGTGCCACCTGCAGGGGTACTGCAGGTACTTGTCACACGTCTTCAGTTGAAACACGGGGACCACGTACTGAAATTAATACATAACGAGTTGATTTTCCATGCCATTATACATGGGGAGGCGAGACCAAGCGCAGTGTTTGGGTCAAGCAAGTTTGGAGGATAATTAGACCCAAACAAAGAAGGGGGCAGTGGGGGAGGAGGGAAGAGATGATTAAGAAGAAGGGAGATATGGATGGGATGGACATCAGGGTAGGAGGACCAGTTGTGGTGGGAAGCCAACAGACTTTCTTGGTGGTTGAGGGAGGGCAAAGCCCCCCCTTCCCGCCACAAAGCCTAGATTGTCACTTGGTGCTGTTCTTGTCAAAAGCTTTGGATTCTCCTCCTCAGCAGAAATACTGGGTGAGGTGAGATGGGGGGAGGGGGAAGGCAGGAATCTCCAATCTATTTCCTTCCCCAGACTGATTTTCTTCAGCATAGGGGCAGAGGCGTTCTGGTGAGCTGTTTATTGGCTCTTCCTCTCCGAAGATTGGGTGAGGCGGGTATAGTGAGAGGTATGTGAGGAAGAATAAAAAAGAAGCATATTATCTAAATGGTGAGAGATTGCAGAGCTGTGAGATGCAGAGGGATCTGGGTGTTCTAGTGTATGAATCGCAAAAGGTTATTATGCAGGTACAGCAAGTAATTAGGAAAGCTAATAGAATGTTATCGTTTATCACAAGGGGAATTGAATACAAAAGTAGGGAGGTTCTGTTTCAGTTATACAGGGCATTGGTGAGACCACATCTGGAGTACTGTGCACAGTATTGGTCTCCTTATTTAAGGAAGGATGTAAATGCACTGGAAGCAGTTCAGAGAAGGTTTACCAGACTAATACCTGGAATGGATGGGCTGTCTTATGAGGAAAGATTGGACAGGCTAGGCTTGTATCTGCTGGAATTTAGAAGAGTAAGAGGCAACTTGATTGAAACATATAAGATCCTGAGGGGCTTTGACAGGGTGGATGTGGAAAGTATGTTTCCTCTTGTGGGAGAATCTAGAACTAGGGGTCACTCTTTAAAAATACAGGGTCGCCCATTTAAGGCAGAGGTCATAGAGAGATACAGCACTGAAACGGGCCCTTCGGCCAACTGTGTCTGTGCCGACCAACAACCACCCATTTATACTAATCCTACATTAATCCCATATTCCCTACCACATCCCCACCATTCTCCTACCACCTACCTACACTAGGGGCAATTTACAATAGCCAATTTAGCTATCAACCTGCAAGTCTTCGGCTGTGGGAGGAAACTGGAGCACCCGGCGGAAACCCACGCAGTCACGGAGAACTTGCAAACTCCGCACAGCAGTACCCAGAACCGAACCTGGGTCGCTGGAGCTGTGAGGCTGCGGTGCTAACCACTGCGCCACTGTGCTGCCCGAGGTGAGAAGTTTTTTCTCTGAGGGTCGTGAGTGTTTGGAGTTCTCTTTCTCCAAAAAGCAGTGGAAGCAGAGTCTTTGAATATTTTTAAGGCAGAGGTGGATAGATTCTTGATAAGCAAGGGGGTGAAAGGTCATCGGGGGTAGGTGGAAATGTGGAGTAATCAGTTCAGCCATGAACTTATTGAATGGCGGAGCCAGCTTGAGGGGTCTACTCCTGCTCCTAATTCGTATGTTCGTATGTTGCCTGTTTTACAGCACAGCAAGGCTGAATTTCACTCCTTTTGGATGGCTGTGTTAGGGGTTCAGTTTGGGGGAGTGGGGAAGGCTTTGAGTAGCACAGGATTTCATCAACGATATGTCTTCAACATAGGGTTGGATTTTAGAGTAATTGGAAGTAGTCGCCATGGCAGCGCTGGTATATAAACTCCTTTGGCTGCAGGGTAGAAGAAGGAGAAAGTTTGAGGGTGTGTCGAATCATAAGTTACAGCACAAAATGAGGCCATTCGGCCTGTTGGGGCAGTGCTGGCTCTATGCAAGAGCAACTCAGCTAATCCGTCTCCACTGCCTTTTCCCCATAGCCCTGCAAATTTTAGCTGAAGCCCCGCATTTTACTTTCAGGGTATGTGAGGGGTAGGGTTGGGTGCCGAGGGGCACGTGGATCTGAGTTGGGGGGGGGTGGGGAAGTGGGGGTTGAGTGGACATGAGTTTCATTTGACTAAGAAATATTCGGTTTTATTTGTTAGGTTTCTTTCCTTGGGACAATGAAGGATGGTTACCAGCCGAGTATTGGCATCTGAAGAAAGTTCCAGAATTTGATCAGCGGGGGCGGGAGGGGGTGGGGCAATGGTGCAAGTAATTTCAGCGAGGGTCAGGGATTGTGGTTTCGGGTCAGGAAGCTGAATGGGGTTCTGTAAAAGAAACAAAAAAGGTTTGCATTTATATAGCACCTTTCACAACCTCAGGATCTCCCAAAGTGCTTTTGAAGTGTAGTCACTGTTGCATTGGAGGAAATTTACGCACAGCAAGCTCTCACATTCAACACTGTGCTAATGACCAACTAACCTGTTTCAGTGATGTTGGTTGAGGGATGAACGTTGAGCAGAACACTGGGGATGATGATCTTACTCTTCAAAATAGTGCCCTGAGATATTTTGCATCCACCTGAGAGGGCAGACGGGGGGCTGATCTGAAAGACAGCGCCTCTGACAGTGCAGCACTCCCTCACTACTGCACTGGGATGTTAGTGTAGAATATGTGCACAAACCTCGAGTGGACAGATCCAGTTTGATGATATGACAAGGGTGTGAGATGTGGGCTCATGGCGGTTTTGGAGGCGGCGGGAGCATTTAATCAGGCAGGATGGTGGCAGGGGCAGACTCCACCCCAATTAAATCCGGGGCGGAAAGGCCTGTGAATGGCCTTCCTGCCCTGCCGCCAGTTGAGGCACTTGATGTGAGGCCTAATTAAGGGCCTCATCCCATCTCCGCCAGTATTGGCCCAGAAGCGGGCAGGCCTGTCACCGCACAGGGAGCACGCCAAGCAATACCGTGTGGGTCGCTTGCTGGCTCGGGGGAGGGTGGGGGTCCTTCATTAAAAGGCACCCAGTGCCTCATCGAGGGACCCAGCATTGGGAAGGGAGGGCCCGCTGAGAGTCACCCCACTGTCCTTGCTGCGGACCACCCCCTTCCCCTGCTGTCCCGACTCAGCTGTGGCCTAGTCTCTTGGCGATCCGTGACTCCTGGTGAGTCCGGAATGGGCAGCAGCCACTGCCTCTGCACTGGTACAGCTCGGTAACAGCTACTGGCCTCTGATTGGCTGACAGCTCTCAGCAGATGGGGCTTCCATCGCCAGGGTCTTTAATCCTGGGGAGGGTCCGCCGCTGTCCACTTGCATGTTTAATTGGCATGTAAAGAGGGCCTTCCCCAGAGGAGGCCACGCAGGGCTCTCGCTGGTGCTTTTGCTGTTGGTCAAGACCCCGTCACCTGGATAAAATCCTGGCCATGGTATGTGTTCGCACACTGCATGGTCTCAGAAGTGAGAGCGGTTTCACTGACTAAAACTCTGTATGAGTAAAACTGAACAGATAAACGCTGAAGTGTTATTTCTATATCCACAAGCATAGGCGGTTCTGTTCCAGGTAGGGCAGAAACAATCGGAAATAATAATTTAAAAACTGTGATGAGATTTTTGTTGAAAGATTGCTCTGTGAAATAATAGGGAGCGATCTATCAAATTAAAATCTGTCACATTAGGGTGTTCCCACTGTACCTAATGAGTCGCATAGTGTAACCCTCGGAGCTATCTATAGGTGCAATATCTTCAGAATAATGGAACGCTTATTGTTTTTAATAATAATTACAAAAGATGAGGAATCAGCAAGTAGTCCTGCAAATAAATCCCCCTGGACTCCTGTTGTGTGAATCGCATTGTAAAAACATCAAAACAAATTCACCACTTCCTGTCATATGATCACCAGCACAGTCAAGCAATTAATTCAGAATATACAGAGTTCTTCACACACCAACTTTATTCAGAAATACAAATAAGTGAATTGGTACCATTATTTTTCAAATCATGTCATTTTTTAATATGCGGCGGTTGATAATTTTCAGTAATAGCATTTCGCACATTAATAAATTCACTTTCCTCTTCTCCCCCAGCTGTCCCTCCCACAGCAGTAGGCATCCCCAACCTTACATCAGGAAATCCCCACTTCTAGCCTAATACTCCTCCCTAGCCACTCTACCTCTGTTTGTGGCTGGGTTTTGAGGCTCCAGTTCCTTGCCATCTGAGGTGCCAATATCGTGCTCGTATATGGTGTCTGTTCCATGCTCTCAGCTTCTCTCTCTCACTCATGCATGTTGTCATGTCCTCTGGACTTGGAGTACTAATCCACCAGAACAGGAAAGGGGTTCACCCAGCCCAGGCAAAGGCACAATCTGGTGCTGTTCAAGGCCCTACCTGTCAACTCAACCCCACTTCCACAACCTGCAAGTCCATTCTTTAGCACCTGCCCCTCCCCCACACAGTTTTTCACTCACCTTTGGCCCTGGGCCCAGCTCTTCCTGTCTGGTCCTGGCAACTCACCTCTGAACTAGTGCGAGATGGCTGACATTTGCTGCATTCCTTGGGTTTTAAAGGTAAAACGTAAAATTGAGCAAGTCAGTACAAGAACATGGGTGAAATGTGTGTAAAAGTGAGATGAAACTGAGGTAAAGAGAGAGAGAGTGTTGAAGAATATAGAGATGAAAGTGTGAAAGGGAGAGAGAGAAAGGAGATTGAATGTTTTAAGTTTCAAAAGAAATCTGAGGGGTTTAGGTGACTTTATAAAAGTCTGGAGTTGCACCCTGAATTGTGTTACAAACTTGTAATCCACTCCAAGGTAACTGTCCCTTTCCATTAAGTTAGGAGGAAATTAAGCAGCCCCATGTTTTTGTCTTTTGCTGTTTTGGACTAGTCACAAACATTCCCACCGTCATTAAATCCTTAACGGCTAAAGCCAAGGTTGGGTGTCCTTGGATCCATTCACGCCTCCCTTCTTTAGAAAGGGAAGAGTCCTGTGGCCTTTGTGGTGAGGGTCACTGAAACAATTACAGTCAGCAAGTATAGCAATTTGGGCCTTTTCATCAGTGTGTTTATCTAACAGTTAAATGTTAAAGGGCTGTGCCATCTTTCTTCTCTGGAATCTGCACTACTCTTTGGTTTAACAATGACTATGAAATGTTTTTCAATGTTTTTCCCATTAGTGTAGTCATTGGGAAATGAAACAGAGGAAAATCTATTCCTTGTTTTAATTTTGCAATCCTGACCAGCCTTCTGGTTAACCAGAAGCAGTAGCTGAGTGGGGTTTTGGTGCCCACTGTTTGAACACAAAAATGTTTGAGATGTGATAGCCATGTCCTGCTCACAGAGGAGAATGCAGTGGCATTTGAAGGATTTCTGTGCCTGTCCCTTGTTTAAATCCCCTAATGGCCTTTTCCCTCCTTATCTCTTTAACCTCCTCCAGCCCCGAAACCCTCCAAAGCTCTGCACTCCTCTGATCCCAGACTGTTATACACCCCCTCTCCTAGCATTGGCAGCTGTACCTTTAGCCATTAAGGCACCCACACTCTGAAATTCCCTTCCTAGGGAAGTGGTGGAAAATCAGCCAGGGTCGTCCTCATATGGAGAATAGCGGAAATCTGGACCCCTCTACCCAAACCCAATCCCCAAATTACTGTATTAATTGAAATTTTGAAGATTGAGATTGATGGCTTTTTGCTGGGTAAGGGTATTGTTACAACCTCAGTCAGACTGTTTATAAAAAAATAGGAGATATGAGCCCTCAGACCAATTTTTCACGTTTTGAGACTTTTATTATAACAACTAAACTAAAAGAAATCCCTAGTAACTAAATAGTACTTTGTAAGTAGCTGGTACCCCAAATTACAAAGAAAGGTATTTATTTATTAAAATACATGAAACTCTCACACTACACTTAGACATTACACAATCCTCTTTGATGGCAAAATCTTTGCGGTTAAAAGTCCCAAACTCCTCCCAGTAGCAATAGGTTGGATCTCTCAGACCTTTCCAAAAATCAATGTCCTCTTTGCTGACCTCTCTGAGCACTGCTGACCTGGACTTCCATGAATAAGGCATTTCCTAGTGATCCTGCTCGTCTTCCTGTCTTGAGGCCACAACCATTGGCCTCAGGCTGTCTGCCATCAGAAAATCTGTTAAATATATTTGGACTCGCAAGTCAATAGCTTACTATCCTGTCCCAATATGCAAAGTCCAGAAGCCTGGTTTCACAGAGCCATTGTTCCCAGGTGTTAACAGCTGCTTGGTATGACCGAGAAGTCTGGGAGTGGGAAACCCATTGGTCTGTGAATGGTGGAAGAGGCTCAAGGGTCTGAAAGACCTCTTCTTTACCTATCTTCCTATGACTTGACTGCTGTTCATTGGCCTGTATTGGATCATGCTATTCAAGTTGATGAGAAAAGGTCATGCATCCCATGGTTAAATAACTCCACCCTCACACATGAAGAATGGTCACTCAGCTAGTAGTACTGGAGGGAGCCTTGCATCTATGAATTAGTGTCTCCACCTCCCCCCCCCCCCCACCTGCTCGAATCAGCACCTTCAGCAAGGGAGAAAATTGCTAGGAAAAAGAAGAAAATTGTGCCCCACGAGTCACTTTTTCTCCTCTTCGTTTAATTGAATAAGCAGTGGTTGCCCTTGCACCAGCACACCTGTACTGCAAGGGGATGCTGTCACGATTCATTTTGAAGGACAGCAGATCGGCTCATTTGTTGTGATAGTGTCAGCAAGGAAGCATCTAGAACCAGGAGCGTGTCTCAATCTGGCATGAGGATCCAGTTTGACATAAGGGGCACAGTAATGGACTTAATTAAAGCCATAATTATAAGGAGCAGATTTATGATGTAGCTTGTTATTTTAATGGCACATAATGCATGATATTTCTTTTGTCCCTCTAACAATAATCTGCTTGTTTGAAGTGCCCCTACTTTATAGGAGTCATCGGTCCCCAATTTCTTGAAAGAGGACAAGGTTTGTAATTGAAAGTTTGTGGTCTACATAGAGTTTCGAAGTTGTATTAAGTATCTTGACAATTTTTTTAAACATTGAATTTAACGTAATCAAATGGTTTGCTATATTCTCTCTGCTGAGTCAGCAGGGCTGACAGTAGAAAGCTACAATTGGCTATAGTGTGTGAAAAAATCAACAATGTTACCTTTCCTAATTACTATCCAGTTACATCCTCCGCCACTGCAAGTTCACAGCCTGGAATATTGGATAGGATTGTGTTACGACCAGGTGAGAAAGAGGTCGAGGGTTCCCTCTCGACCGTCACCTGATCTTACCATAACAGGGTTTTATTTTAAACACACTTTTTTTTTAAGCTCCCCCTTGGCGAATCCTTGTTCACCGTTTTCCAATTATTTTTATTTATTTTAGAGATACAGCACTGAAACAGGCCCTTCGGCCCACTGAGTCTGTGCCGACCAACAACCACCCATTTATACTAATCCTACATTAATCCCATATTCCCTACCACATCCCCACCATTCTCCTACCACCTACCTACACTAAGGGCAATTTACAATGGCCAATTTATCTATCAACCTGCAAGTCTTTGGCTGTGGGAGGAAACCGGAGCACCCGGGGGAAACCCACGCAGACACAGGGAGAACTTGCAAACTCTGCACAGGCAGTACCCAGAACTGAGCCAGGGTCGCTGGAGCTGTGAGGCTGCAGTGCTAACCACTGCACCGCCCTTTAAAAAAAATAATAATAATAATGCAAAGAAATTAGCCAGACAGGTTTTCTTGGATTTAAAGAAAAAAGGTTGAACTTTATTAAACTTAAACTCTAATTCGGTTAACGCCTATGGATACACAACGCGCCCACGCTAGCATGCACATGTGATACGCACATGCAGATAGAGACAGAAAAGAGCAGAAGAGATAAGGTGGAAAAGTTTGAGGTGATATCTGAAGATGGTTTTAGTTACTGTTCTTCGAGCTTGCTGTAAAGTCCTTGATTGCAGCAAGGTCTTGCTTTTCATTGGGGCCCAGTATTCTTCTTAGACCTTGTTCGATGTAGGAGACTTGTTTTTCTTGAAGTTCATGTGTTCTCAGTGGGTCCAGAAGCTTGTGAGAAAGAGATGGGAGCAGACAGGCGAGGTCTTCTCACTCCAGGAGCAAGCCATTTTTCTTCAGTTCAAAAACTCTGTGGCGAGTTCAAAAAACGCTGGACCAG
The DNA here is from genome assembly GCF_036365525.1 of Heterodontus francisci. Lineage (NCBI taxonomy): Eukaryota > Metazoa > Chordata > Chondrichthyes > Heterodontiformes > Heterodontidae > Heterodontus > Heterodontus francisci. The sequence goes on along the minus strand of NC_090375.1, from coordinate 179,721,942 downwards.
CCAGTTAGTCATGTGACCAGCTCGTTTATCCAGTCCTGGCTTTTGTGGATTGCATCACCTTAGCAGTCTCTGGAATGCTCTTCCTTACATCTTCAATGTCTGGTGATCAAAATCCATTGTGGGTTGAATGTGTCAGGGAATGGTCCTTTTTGTCTCCACAAGCACTATCTGTTAGTATGCAAATGTTTTCCAGCTAAGTGTCTGGCAGCTCTTGTAACATACAGGCCTTCTCCTCTTCCCAGCAAGTTTAAAATCAATGTTCATATGACAAAATTAAAATACCTCATTCTTGTCAGGTGGTGGCCTGCATGACAATTGCAATATCAAATGGGTCAGATGAATGGAGAGCAGCCACTGCTTATGGAGCAGTATCCCCGGCAGTGTCCTTAGTGCTATCAGTAAAGGAGGCAGTGATTCGAAACAAGTAGGAAGGGGAGGTGAACTAGGATTGCGATCTAATCCCATTTAAAAAAAGATTGCCTTAAAGAAACGTTGCATCCTCGCAACTGTCTGAATTATGATCACAATGCCGAGGTTTGTGAAAGCTTTTCTGATTTTTGACTTTCATTCATTTTGCTTCCCTCCCTCCCCCTCGCGCACCCCCCCCCCCCCCAAAAAAAAATGTGTGAGGCAAGTGGAAGACCCCTGAATTGCAATTTCAGCTGGAACTAAATAAGGCAGAAACATGGCATATCCTGATTCCGTTTCCCTGGAATGTGACCCACTCACTTCCTGGCCTCCAGAATTTCATCCTCACGCTCTTTTCTCAGTCGGCAGTAGCTCTGCAGCCAGAGTCTGAGCTGCCTGCTGTACTATAAAGGAAGTATCAGACATCACTTTTCACCAATAAATTTCACTTTGCTTGCCAGAAGATAACTTCCAAAGATGCTTTTATGTGTTCCTGTATTCTGATTAATCTAGATAAGTTATACAACTTATATCCTTTATAAGTGTCCAGACTCCACAACAAATGTTTATTGTGCTAAAGCAAAACAGATTACTGGATAAGATTGCATTCATAAGCTGCTGTGAGAAAGATTTTGTTTAGTCAATGAATTGTTTATTCTGCGTGATGTTTGTTTTTGCAATTGTTATAATTCCGAATTCGATCTTTTAACTTTGGCGATTTTAAAAGCTGTTTTAAAGACTGTTTCTTCTGATGCACTTGGGGGAACACCACCCCATCATAAAGATGCGTTTTGATAAACAATTGATTTTCTGCACAGCTAGCTGAATCACTGGTCCCTGATCATCCATGCGTAAGTCTGGCAGGGTCAGTTGGATTGCAGGCTTCCTAATTTGTTTTTAAAGGCCTAGCATTTTATTATTGCAATGGATAACATGGACTGGTGTACAAATAAAGAGGAAATGTATGTGTGTGTGCGCGCACCCTAACTGTTCCCCAGGGCCACGGAGGTGAAGAAATTTCGACTCCAGACGGCCATCAATCAGCGACAAGTGACATCATATCGCTTTCACGAAACGAACAGTTGTATCATGTTTTGTCACACTTATTTACTTGATTTGGTTAGACCAACCAGGCAACGACTTCCAACAGAGCCAGCCTGTATCACATTAACAAGGAATTTCATGGTATCACTTATCAACAACTGGTCCCTTTTGTTTCCAGTGGCAGCAATTACAACCGTGGCATGTTTTTCAGCTTATCACTGAGGCGAAGTCAAGGCTGACTTGTAGCAGATGGCCAGTTTCCAAACTGCAGGATGTTCTATTGTCTTTTCTGCGAGGGATTGCTTCAATTTTTTTTTATGTAAGGTTTTGGCCTGGGGGTGGTTATATGAAGCATGTGCGTATGTCTTCAGAGAGACATTCAGCGACTTGTGAATGGCATGTCCTGAACTACAACCTCTGCAAAACCCTATTGCGAAAAGCAGAATTTCACAAACTGGTGCTTCTTTCAAAAAAAAATTAAACCGTGGCACTTTTAAAAATGTGGTCAAAGTGTGTTTCCAGTGCGAAGGGATAGTCAGCTGGAACCTGGCAGGAAGTTACTGCTGTGAACCTCCTGATTTTCTGTCAGTCACTGGATGGAAGATCTGGGCCATCGTCCCCCTGGTTGTTCCTTGCCACGCACTGGCTGCGAGGATAGAATTGGCCGTTGGATCCCATGGAGAGGGAAGACTTATCAATGGTTATCATTGCCAACAGGAGGTGCCTGAGTTTTCTGAAGTTCCCTCCTGTCACTACCAGCATCGTGGGGTACAGATTTCAGCACTGGCTACCAGTGTACCTATAAAGCTAAGAACCTGTGCTTTCACAGGCTGGACTTGCTAGAGTAGAAATTTAGCCTGTGTAAATTGAGACTGAATTTCCAGCTGAGCTATCTCTCCTGACGGCTTGCAATTCAGCAAAGTGTTAGGTTGATAGAAACAAAATAGCAGAGCTCGCATTTCAGAGCATTCCGACTTTGCAAAGTCAAAACAAAGCTTTGAAAGTTTTGTCGTTGGGGGTTTTTTCTGGCCTTTTATGATCTCGTTCGGGTAATGAAAGGAAATGCTGTAGTTAGTTGGTTCGGCCATCACTAGCTGAGCCTCGGTGTAAATTGTTCACTGTCTGTTTTTTTTTGTTCCCAATATTCCTCCCTGTTCAGAAGGTGCTGGTTCTTGCTGTGGTACGTTTTAAGGGCTGGTATCTTCAGGACCCTGCCCCAGGGAGACCATTCTTTGAGTTAGTAGACCATTGACGGTCAGCAAGCCTCAGAGCCAAGTCTAATTAGGTGGATTCCGAAGGTCCACAAGCAGGCACTTGTGGAAAGAGAGAATGTTCAGGCAAATTCACTAATTTTGTCTCTTGAACACAGGAACGTTGAAGCCAATATAGTTGTCCCAAGCTGAAATGAACCAAGTCCGGCATCGTACTTCGGCTTTTTTAAAATTCATTCATGGGATGTGGGCGTCACTGGCTAGGCCATCATTTATTGCCCTTGAGAAGGTGGTGGTGAGCTGCCTTCTTGAACCGCTGCAGTCCATGTGGTGTAGGTACACCCACAGTGCTGTTAGGAAGGGAGTTCCAGGATTTTGACCCAGCAACAGTGAAGGAACGGTGATATAGTTCCAAGTCAGGGTGGTGTGTGACTTGGAGGGGAACTTGCAGGTGGTGGTGTTCCCATGCATCTGCTGCCCTTGTCCTTCTAGTTGGTAGAGGTCGTGGGTTTGGAAGGTGCTGTCTAAGGAGCCTTGGTGCATTGCTGCAGTGCATCTTGTAGATGGTACACACTGCTGCCACTGTGCATCGGTGGTGGAGGGAGTGAATGTTTGTAGATGGGGTGCCAATCAAGCGGGCTGCTTTGTCCTGGATGGTGTCGAGCTTCTTGATTGATGTTGGAGCTGCACCCATCCAGACAATTCAGTATTTGAGGAGTCACAAATGGTGCTGAACATTGTGCAATCATCAGCAAACATCCCCATTTCTGACCTTATGATTGAAGGAAGGTCATTGATGAAGCAGCTGAAGATGGTTGGGCCTAGGACACTGCCCTGAGGAACTCCTGCAGTGATGTCCTGGAGCTGAGATGATTGACCTCCAACAACCACAGCCATCTTCCTTTGCGCTAGGTATGACTCCAACCAGCGGAGGGTTTTCCCCCTGATTCCCATTGACCTCAATTTTGCTAAGGCTCCTTGATGCCATACTCGGTCAAATGCTGCCTTGATGTCGAGGGCAGTCACTCTCACCTCACCTCTTGAGTTCAGCTCTTTTGTCCATGTTTGAAACAAGGCTGTAATGAGGTCAGGAATCGAGTGGCCCTGGCGGAACCCAAACTGAGCATCACTGAGCAGGTTATTGCTAAGCAAGTGATGCTTGATGGCACTGTTGATGACACCTTCCATCACTTTACTGATGATTGAGAGTAGACTGATGGGGCAGTAATTGACCGGGTTGGACTTGTCCAGCTTTTTGTGTACAAGACCTACCTGAGCAATTTTCCACATTGCAGGGTAGATTCCAGTGTTGTAGCTGTACTGGAACAGCTTGGCTAGGGGCGCGGCAAGTTCTGGAGCACAGGTCTTCAGTACTATTACCGGAATATTGTTGGGGCCCATTGCCATTGCAGTATCCAGTGCCTGCAGTCATTTCTTGATATCACGTGGAGTGAATCAAATTGGCTGAAGTCTGGCATCTGTAATGCTGGGGACCTCAGGAGGAGGCCGAGATGCATCATCCACTCAGCACTTCTGGCTGAAGATTGTTGCAAATGCTTTAGTCTTCTCTTTCGCACTGATATGCTGGGCTCCCCCATCATTGAGGATGGGGATATTTGTGGAGCCACCCCCTCCAGTTAGTTGTTTAATTGTCTATCGTTATTCACGGCTGGACGTGGCAGGACTTTGATCAGATCCATTGGTTAGCTCTACCTATTGCATGCTGCTTATGCAGTTTGGCACGCAGGTTGTCCTGTGTTGTAGCTTCACCAGGTTGACACCTCATTTTGAAGTATGCTGGTGCTGCTCCTGGCATATGCTCCTGCACTCTTCATTGAACAAGATATGGTCTCCTGGCTTGATCGTAACGTTAGAGTGGGGAATATGCCAGGCCATGAGGTTACAGATTGTGGTTGAGTACAATTCTGCTGCTGCTGATGGCCCACAGCGCCTCATGGATGCCCAGTTTTGCATTGCTAGATCTGTTTGAAATCTATCCCATTTAGCACGGTGGTAGTACCACACAACACGATGGAGGGTATCCTCATTGTGAAGGCAGGACTTCGTCTCCACAAGGTCTGTGCGGTGGTCACTCCTACCAATACTGTCAGGGACAGGTGCATCTGTGGCAGGCAGATTGGTGAGGACAAGGTCAAGTATGTTTTTTCCTCTTGCTGTTTCCCTTACCACCTGCCACAGACCCAGTCTAGCAGCTATGTCCTTTAGGACTCGGCCAGATAGGTCAGTAATGGTGCTACTGAGCCACTCTTGGTGATGGACATTGAAGTCCCCCACCCAGAGTACATTCCACGCCCTTGCCACCCTCAGTGCTTCCTCCAAGTGGTGTTCAACATGGAGGAGTACTGAGTCATCAGCTGAGGGAGGGCGGTAGGTGGTAATCAGCAGGAGGCTACCTTGCCCATGTTTGACCTGATGCCATGAGACTTCATGGGGTCTGGAGTCAATGTTGAGGACTCCCAGGGCAACTCCCTCCCGACTGTATACCACTGTGCCGCCACCTCTGCTGGGTCTGTCCTGCCGCTGGGACAGCACATACCCGGGGATGGTGATGGCAGTGTCTGGGAAATTGTCTGTAAGGTATGATTTGGTGAGTATGACTATGTCAGGCTGTTGCTTGACTAGTCTGTGGGACAGCTCTCCCAACTTCGGCACAAGCCCCCAGATGTTAGTAAGGGTCGACATTAGTGAACCAGATGGGTTTTTACAACAATCGGAAATGGTTTCATGGCCATCGTTAGACTACTTTTTAATCCCAGATTTATTAATTGAATTCATATTCCACCTTCTGCTATGGTGGGATTCGAACCCATGTCCGTGGTTTTATTGAGTGACAGATCAGTCTTGAAAGGTCAGTTGGCCTACTTGCTTTTCTTGCATTTCTAAAGCCATTTTGCATGTAAATGCTTCTTTTGCTTCACAGATATAAAGAAATAAAACAATGCATTTTTAGCGTACAGTAAGGTGTACAGACGCACACACTACTGGAGCCATAGGATGCAAATTTCAGCAATGACAGGAGTGAAATGGGTGGGGGTAGCAGATTGGCTGTTCATAATAGGCCCTGCCCGATCTTCCTTTCCCACACTGAGGTTGGAGGTACTACTATAGGGGCACTTTTAACCTGACCCGCGCTTACTTTGGACTTCCCAGCTTGGGCACCATAGTTCTATCTCTAGTGGTGCGACCACCTACCATGTAGAAGTAAAATAGAGGACCTCTCCTGACCACAAAGTTCACTGGTGTCAGGATCAGGGATTCCCAATGGGAATGGGAAGCTGTTGGCGCTTGGGTGAGGCTTGGCATTTAAGGTATTTGCAAATTACTGAATTAAGATGGTTTTTGTGATACTCTAGGTGGCAACTGGATTTTCTTCTTTGGGGTGAAGTTCTGGAAGGATGTGCCCTCCGTCTGTCTCTTTGTATCTACTCAATCCCTGACCTGGCCCAAATTACAGAATCTTGCAGCACAGAAGGAGGCCATTCAGCCCATTGTACCTGTGCCAGCTCTTTGACAGAGCTATCCAATTAGTCTTGCTCTTTACTCCATAGCCCTACAAATTTCTCCTCTTCAAATATTTATCCAACTCCATTTTTAAAGTTAGTATTGAATCTGCTTCTACCACCCTTTCAGGCAGTGCATTCCAGATTATAACTACGCGCTGTGTTTAAAAAAAAATCCTCATTTCAACAGGCTGTTTTGCCAATCATAAATATATTTTACTCCCATTTTGCTTTATATACAACCTGGGCTTTAAAACTAAAAGGCATAGTTACTGGGTATAGCGGTAATAAGGGCCGTTGGAGACGTACAAATCAGAAAGTAGACTGAGGGAGCAGATTGAGAGAGCAGGAGTGGCCATAGTGAGACTGGCCATTCGCAGGGTCTGATGGGACGTGCTGTTTCCAAGTCCTGCAGATCATTTACTCCAGTATACCAATCAGAAAGACTGGTTTCCCAAGGAGTGCATTGTTAGAAACAGTTCAGTCATTTTTGTTTTTTTTGGACACGTTTCTTGTGGGGGCCCATCAAGTTTGCACAAACCTAAATTGGGAACTGCCTTAGTCTGTGGGAGCTACTGCTTAAACTCTTTTTCGCACACACTCGTTCATTGTACCTGAGCTACATGGAACACTTACTGAAGGTGGAGATGACTGTTGAAGAATAGCAAACAGCTAGTCAGGCAGCCTGGTCAAGTACTCCTTGGGCTGTTGGAGGTTTTCTCAAACCCATCATTGTAAGATGCAGGATCTCGCAATGGGAAAGTGGGAGGGCAGAAAACCTGGGGCAGGGAATTCTTCAACTTCCCTCGTGGGCCACAGAAGGGACATTGACCCCGCAAGGAAAGCAGAAACAAGTTAAAAATGTTTCTCTCTTTGGGCCTCTTCTTGCCCTGCCTCTCCTTCCCGCTAGCTTCACCTGGGAGAAATATCACTCAGGCCTTTGCTCAAACCCCAATCATAGGAGCCTAATCTGCCTCTTTTAAGATTTCCCCGGTTTTCAGGGCAGGTGAGACGGGCTGTTCTTTGCTCCTTCTCAGAAGAGCAGGTTAAAAATGAAGATTGCAGGAAGGGAGCGGAATGTCAGAGAGTAAGTTTTCCCACCTGATTTTAAGTGCCTGCCTGTCGGATTTCTGCCGGGTGCTAAAAGTTAAGATTGCCTCTAAAATGTGTTGTTTGGGGTTTATCACTTGCACAGCTGTAAAATGCTTTGTTGTAATGCAGAAAATGTTTCCTTGCGAATCAGAAAAGTAGAAACAGCGTCAGGTCAAAGGCCCCCAGCTCACCGATTTGTGGTTGTTAATAGTTTCTCGGTGATAAAGTTGCAGAGGAAGATGAAGTGCTGAGATAACTGGGCTAAACAGCCTCCATCCACTCTTCACCTTTCTAACACTCTCTCTGCACCTTAAAGTCTACTCCTCCTGTCCTAATATCTCCTTATGTGGTTCGGTGTCAGATTTTGATGGATAACTGCTGTGAAGCATCTTGGGACATTTTACTACATTAAAGGCGCTATATAAATACAAGCTGTTGTATGATTTGATCTTTCTGTAATAACAAGGATATCCGAAAAGGGAGCATCTGGTCAGAAAGAGATGTGATGAGTGACCGTTTGTTCTGTGCAAACACGGTGAATGGCTAGTATTGGTGTGATGAAGCATGAAGACTCTGGTGTTGGACCAGTGTGAAATGTGGAAGGCAGACTCCTTCAATAGAAACTGTTCAGTAGGATTTGAGTGTTGCACGTTGCCCTTTGTTTCCACCTCCACAGTTTTCTCTGCTCTTGAAGGCACGGACTAATCAACAATCATTTTATATAAATAACGGGAAACTTTGGAAGGACTGCACCGTCAATCAGATTAGTGCAGTTGCCCATCAAGGTAATTCTGCTTGTGTGATCATGGTCAGCAAAGGGCTAACTCGGCGCAGACTGCAGAGTAATCTTCCTCTCTCTCGCTCTCTCCAGGCGCTCCATACAAGCTACTTCAGCAAGACTTTGGGTCACCTGTCTTAATATTCATATGTCTTGGACTATTTATTACATGAAAGACACTCCTTAAATGCACATTGTTGTTGTACATCTTAGTACGATACCAAGCAGTGTTCTGACACACAAATCATTGAGGGATGCTCAATATTTGACTTGGAGATGCATCAATCTCAATTAGTTTAATATTCGAGACCGTCATTTTTCAGACTTTTTGTTTGGGTTGGAACTTCGCATCCACTGAAAGGAATGAGCTTGGCCTATTACAGATTGTATGTTTTCCTTACTCTGATCTTTTAAGATCATATATGCAACAAAACATCTTGGCTCCCTGCTTAGCCTATCAGAAACAGCAACCTGGATCTCTAAAGCTTGCAGGGCAGATGTGCAGGACCAGGGACAGTTCCTGTGGACTGACTTGTCCTTCTGACATCAGATAGTGCAAGACCTAGTGAAATTTAGGATTGTTTCCATCATTCAGGAAAATACACTTGCATTTAAATTTGTTCTGAGGAAGGTTTGACACTGCTTAAAAGAATAACCCATTTGCTAACAAAACTTATTTCTTAATTTTGTTCTGCACCGCCAAAATATTTTACCATTGCTTCTGCTCAAAATGAATGCAGCAGTGGATAACCTGTGTTTTAGTGAGTATCTGTTAACTCTCCTGCCTGGTTTGCCCCCTCCAGTAGTCTGCGTCTGGTCCCACACTGACGGGACATCACATCAGAGTGATGAGATGCTGGCACATCACTTTGCTTCTGTGTGCTGGCAGAGCATAGCAGCTGTGGAGATTGCCGCTGCAATTTAATCTCAGCTGTCTAGTCGGCTGTGATGTTTCACCAGCACAGTAAGGCAAATTGCTGCTTAATTTTAGTCGAGAGTGTCGAGCGGGAAGCAGGAGCGAATCAGGAGAGCGGGTAGCAAATGGCCGCTAGCTGCACAGCTGATGAAAGAGGTGAGACAGCGGTGCCTGGGAGACGACAGATCAGGGGATGCTGGGACACTTGGGGTTAGTCTGTGCAGTTCATCTGAATTCTCGTGGAGGGTCACGCTTTGTTAGCCAGCTGTAAATCTTACAAATAGCTGAGGAAACTCTGCCATATTATGCTGGATCCTCTGACTTCATGCATGAAAATTAGTAGCAGCTACAATTGCCTGGATTTGCCTGTTTAACTCGCTTCTGTACCTTTAAAGGGGCAGGCCAAACTAAACACATTTTGGCAGCTGAAGATCACAACCTTAGTATAGAGCCTTGAATTCTGCTGCCCTTGTCCTATCACACAACTAGTCCCACTCACCCATCAGTCCTGTGCTTACTGACTTACATTGATTCTCAGTCTGACAATTCTTCAGTTTTAAACTTTCCATCCTTGTTTTCAAATCCCTCTGTGCTCTCGCCTCTCCCTCTCTCTAAACTCCTTCAGCCCCGCAACCCTCTGAGATATCTGCGCTCCTCTAATTTTGGGTTCTTGAGCATCCCAGGTTTTCATTGCTGCACTATTGGTGGCTGTGCCTCGAGTTACCCAGGCCCAAAACTCTGGAATTCCTGCCCTGAACACCTCCTCCTCCTCTTCCTTGCTTTCCTCCTTTTGCGACACTCCTTAATACCTACCTCTGACCAAGCTTGTCGTCCGCTGTTCCGATATCTTTATGTGGCTCAGCATAAAATTCTGTTTGATTAGCACTCCTTTGACGCATCCTTGGGATGTTTTGCTTCATTAGTGATATATCAATGCAATTTGTTGCTGTTCAGAGCCCAGACTTCCTGTGAGCAATGCCATGGGAGATGTGCCAGTAGACTTGGAGCAACAAAACTTTGTATGGGTGTGTGGTGTGGTTATGTTCATATAACCCTCGACCAGGATTATTTTGGTAAATCTCACTCTACAATCCATGATCTCATGGTAGGAGCCAGTTGCTTCCATGTAGGTCTTGGGATGAAGCTGGTAAGGGGATGGGGTCAGATTTTTATTTTCCTATTTTCCTCTCACCGTGTCCCACCTGAAATGTTGATAAACACTGGTCCAGACTCAGACATGAAGAATGGTTGTTGGGTCTGGATCCGGGAAGGCAGCCAACCCTGTAGAACAGTATTTCAGCATAAGTCAGCAGCTACCAGGGAGGGGCGAAGGAAATTTGGGGAGGGAGTGGGAAGATGGAATTTTTTAAAAGAGCATGTATTGTGCCAGCAAGTTTTGGAAATCAGCCCAAAAAAATCAACTTGAATTTTTGTGCCATTATGTATATAAGCAGCCAAACAGAGTTGGATTATGTGTTCACTTGGCTCCTGTTTGCTTCCCTGAGTGATGGATAAATCTGATGTGTTGAATATACAGGAGAGTTAGCAGTAGTAGTGAGCCACTTCTGTTTAAGCTCTTATTGCTGGCGTCAATATAGTAATCCACTGCTTAAAAATACGTGCAGATGGATACAGGCGCTTGAAAGGTTGCTCGTGGAGAGTCATTGGCAAGAGCTTCCTGACGACACTTAGCAACAGACGTCACAGTGAGGTAATTGGTATCATAAAATGCCATCTGCTGTGCCTGCTGAATGGACGCGACAAGAAGCGCTGGTATAGCGTCTAATATGCACATCCCTTTTCCTGTTCTGCATTGTGGGGAAGGATGATATTTGTAATACTGGCTTTTGGGGAGATAGAGAAATATAAGGGATATTTCTTCTCCCATAACATTGAAATATGAAAACCCCAGATGGTTTTCAGTTGAACTCCTATGCTAGCTAACATACTCCCTGTCCAGTCGCATCTCAGTATTAAAATTCTCAACCTTGATTTTAAATCCTTCTGTGGCCATGCCCCTCCCTATTACTGTAACCTCCTCCAGCCCAACAACACTGAGAAACCTGCGTTCCTCCAATTCTGACCTCTTGCATGTCCCTGATTTTAATCACTCCACCATTGATGGACGTACCTCCAGCTACCCAGGCCCTATACTCTGGAATTCCCTCCCTAAACCCCTCTGCCTCTGCTTCCTCCTTTAAGACACTCTTTAAAACCTACCTCTCACCTTTCCTAATACTCTGCATGTGGCTCGGTATCAAATTTTGTTTGATAACTCTCCTATGAAGTGCCTTGGGACATTTCGCCATGTTAAAGGCGCTATATAAATGTAAATTGTTGAAAGTAAAGAAGATAGTGGTAGAAAACAGCAACACCTTGCACTAAAGCTTCCAATTATTGCTCAAAGCAGTCCTTTCCTCCCACTAAGATGCCATGTCATTGATGGAAAACACTCGCATGTCTTTGTGAACAGTAACAGCTTTGAGAATGCATCTGGCAGTTAAACTCCTCCCTACTTGGAGTTGATATTGTAGGTCAGTCTCCCAGGAGCTATGAAAAATGGTCACGATGAGTTTCAAAACCTACATGCAGTATTTAGTATCCTTCCTCCCACTATTGTCTGTCAACTTTGACGTCCAGTGAATCATAGCAGTTTGATTAACATCTGAAAAGTGACATTTAATTTTGGCTTATGATAAAATTACGAATATTGCAAATTTGAAGTAAAAGTTTGAAATGTTGGAACTGTTCAGGTTTGACCCTTCATTCCTTCATAATGAAATTTCATCTCCGATATTGACGTATGGTGACTGGCCCGCTGTGTGCTTGCAGAATTTTCTGCTCTCATTCTTTTGGTGGTCTTGTCTCTGAGCTGCCAAATTGCAAGAGATGGGAATAACCTAGAGTAGAAATGAATTCTGGTTATGCTGTTGAGGCTTCAAATTCAAGAGGTAAAACAGGATTTCTTTACACAGTAAACCCACATTACTGCTATTACAGAAAAAGCCAATGGCATAGGACCAGAGGACATCAATGGAAATGAATAGTAAGTAAATTCAGAAGAGATATGAAGAAAAACCACCTCAACCAGAATGATAAATGTTTAGAATAAGCTACCAAGTAAAATAATATAGGGAAAACACATTTATTGAAAATACAATTAGATATCCTGAAGGAAGAGTTGAAAAAAATGCAGGAAACACTCAGCAAGTCTGGCTCCATCTATGGAGAGAGTCGCAGAGTTAATGGGCGGAATTTTGTGCTGACGGCAGGGCTCTTGACATTGGCGGAAACCAACACCAAGATTCTCGCATCGCCTCTTGTACAGAAGGCCCGTTGAATTTAGTGCCAATCAGGCACCTATTGGACAGCGATGGGCCTTCCGTATGATTTAGGACCCTGTCGCAGAAGTCGCGGCCTTGCAGAGCTGCTGGCCAATCAGAGGCCAGCAGCTGCAGTTCCAGCGGGGAGGCGGTGGCTGCTGCTGTAGCTGCGGTGACCAGACACTGAGGAGCGGCGCTGGAACCAGGCTTAAGGTAAGTCGGGGTGGGAGGGGTCTCGCAGGGTGGGGTTGTGGGGTAGGGGGTGGGGGGCTGTCAGCAGCAAGGGCTGGGGGGGGGGCCCTCAGTGGGCCCCCCCTTTCCCGTTGCTGGGTCCCTCGCTCAGGCACTAAGTGTCTTTAAACAAGGGACCCCCCATACCCCGCAGCCAAGAAGCAGCCCACAGGGTTTTTCATGCCGTCCTTCCCATGCAGCGACAGGGCCGCCCGCCACACGAGTAATTGCTGCTGTGGTGGGAAGAGGCCATTAATTGGAGTTAATTCCCCAGTTAGGGGTCTCAATTAGCGGTGACTAAATTTTGATGGAGGCGGGGTCCCTCACCACAATCCAGCTGGATTTTATGCTCTCCCCGCATCCAAACCCACCACCGGGGAGGGCATAAAATTGCATCCAATGTTTCAGGTCGATGACTTTTCAGTGCTGTTGTGTATTTCCAGCATGTTTTTATTTCAGATTTCCAGCAGCCACAAAGTTTTGCTTTTGATGGAGAAAGAGTAAATGTGCTAGAACTCGAGCAGGCCAGGTGAGCTACGGCCCCAGGCAGACTATCCAAGCTACGGCCCAGGGGCAGGCTATCCAGGCTGAGGCCTGTGGGTCATTATAGGCCCCGGAGCCTCAGCCCACAAAAGCCAAGTACTATTTGTGCTTGCATGTTTTGCCCACTTCTATTCCTTATTTGAATTTTGTGGGTTTGAAAAGGTCTGTTAGTTATACTTCCTTATTAGCTCAGTCAGAATACCAAGATCTTTTTAGTACGAGTAACTTAAGATGCACATAAATTACTGGGGACACAGATTTAAACTTTTTAAAACTTGGTGCCGCGACTCCGTGGCATGCACCTAAGTAGCTCAAAAGGAGAAAGCTTAGACGCTTCCTGTGCAAAAATAGCTAGTTGTGATGGGTTGAATATTGCTTCTTATCTCCGGGTTTACTTGCATTCTTGTGCTGTAGTAATGCTGGGATGCAATTCACCGCTCATTTCTACTTAGCGCAAAGCTAGGTAGAAATATTTTAGTCCTTATGATGACCCTCATAGTCATCCTTAGTTTCTTTTCTTTTTACTGGTCTCTCCCCCAAATAGTTTGTCTCAAAATTGCCCAGGCACGTGCTTTCCCCAAGAGAAATGATCAGCATTTCAGGGGCAGTGATTTGAATTGGTGAAGGTACTTCCCTGCTTCAGTGTTTTGTGTGGTGCTGTGGCGGCTTTGACGACCTGTTTCATTTGAAAACATAAAACCAGAAGATGCTGGAAAAACAAGAGTTTGTGAACATCTGTGAAGAGAAACGGGAGGTGAATATGCGGATACAAGACCCATTCTCACTTTCGAATGTTTGAAACGTTAATGCTGTCATTTCCCATCACCGATGCTCACAGGCCTGTGGTGCATTTTCCTTCTTCATTTCACATTTTCAGGATCTGCCGTTCTTCCAGTTGCATCTTAAAGCTTTGTTACAGGCTCCAATTCCATTTTTTAAAAAAAAGTTCAGAAACCTACTAAAAGGAATGGCTTGTTTTTAAACAGCGCCTTTCAAAGCACTTTGCAACCAACGAAGTCAATGCTGTAGTGTAGGAAACACAGTAGACAGTTCGCGCACAGTAAGCCCTCTCAAACAGCCATGTGTTATTGACCAGATACTCTGTTTTTAGGTGTTGGTTGACATGTAAACATTGGCCAGGACGCTTGGGAGAACTCCCCTGCTCTTTGGTGCCTTGGGGTCTTTTATGCTCAGCTAAGAGAGCAGACATAGCCTCGGTTTAATACTTCGTCCAAGAAATGGCATCTCCAACAGTGCAGCACTCCCTCAGTACGACACTGAGAATGTTGGCCTTCATTTTGTGCTCAACCCCCCTGTACGGTGACTTGGACCTACGGCCTTCTCGTAAAAGGCCACAGCAGGTGGTGCAAGACTTAACATTTCAGGTATTCTATTTCAGCTGCCATGCTGAATAAATATTTCTGAGTCGCACTTAAAAAATTTTTTTTTTTACTAAAGCAGAGAATAAGCTTGTCACTTTCTGCCAGTTCTCATTTTCAATCGCTTACAATGTCACTACTCAGCGACTGAAGGACTTATTCCCCATGAGTGCCAAACTGTTCTGATTTTGTCATAGCTTCAATGTTGAAATGAAAAAAAACTTCTCTGTGCATGTTAAAACTTCTCCGGTATGTCATGCGGATGTTGTAAATCCCTGGGATCAGTCACGCTTGGTCTAATGAGGAAATCTGTACAGACCTGTCGAGTTATTTTTAATAATTGTGTGATTTGAGGTTACACTCTGGATCCTCTTTTGTTTCAACAGGATTGGATATGGATGGTTAGGGCTCGTGCAGGCGCAGAAGTGCCCAGTCCTCCCTCAGACCCAGGAGACCACGATGGGCAGTTCCCTCATGACTCAGATCTAGAGGAAACATGAGGAGTTCCCCTTTCTTAAACCAGGCAGTGAAAATCACAAGGTAAGATGTGGTTCTCTTAAAATATTCTTTTTCTGGTTTTTTTCAATTTCAGCAGTGTGTATTTTCTGCAGTCCAACTTTAGTGTTATTACCCAGTGACTGATGGAATTACCGTTGATGAACTATTGAACTGAATTACATTTCGAAGTGACGCTAACAGGAAATTGTATCTCGTTAGTGGGACAAGGTGGCTGAATCACTATCGCATTTACCACTGGGATTACTGCTGTGGGTTGGAGACCAATTGCTTTTCAGATGCCAGCTCTTAAAAGAGATGGTAGTTCTTGAGCCAAGTTCCATTTGAACTTCCAATCATTTCTCCCTTGTAACGTTTGTGTGCTTTTAAACTCAGCAGATATCTTGGTTCCTAAAATATCGGAGGGCACCTTGGTAGGTCCCCAAAAGCTTATGTGAATGAGTATTGTGCATTCATCTGGGTGATTGCAGTCATTTGATTCTCTGAAGGGCACCTCCCGTTCCGAGTATTGCTTGTAATACATTTAATCTGTTTGTGCTGCTTTTTTTAATGAAGAAAATATAAGGCCATTTCCTCATTGAGTTTCGAGAGTCCTCTTCCAGTTGGTTTAGAAACCAGACTGATATGTTGGCTGCGAATGGAGAGCATTCCATGTATTGAAAATAGTCTCAGCCAAAGAAACAGGATAATGAGGAGCACCTCTCAGGTAGATACTTCATATTCAAAGTATTTAATTCAAAGTATTTGCTGCCTTTAATTTAAGCAGTAGCCACAGGGCGTGCTGTGCTAAGTACCTGGGCTTCCTCTTTAGTCACAGAATGAAACATATGAATGGCTCTCTTAATTGAAGGGAGGTGAATTTCTGATTTATAAATAGATAGCAAGTTGGACTACAAGGGATGCTGTACTTTCTGATTGCTGCTGCTAATCTCTGGCATTTGTGTGAATAGGTGCAGCCATTGTGTGTCTCCTTTCACAATTAGCATGGTAACGGGCTGGAGTTGACATTAGTGGAGTATTGTTCTGCTAATTAGAGGAGGAGAAAAGCTTGAAACTCAGTTAGCTGATAACGGCACTGAGTTTCACTAGGCTTTAGTGGAACTGCAGGAAAACTGGCCATAGAATTCCTTCTAGCATGTTTAGTCAGGCCTGCTGGTGGATCAGCTAAGGAATGGCATTGACAGCATCTGTGAAGACGTCAGTAGGCCCAACAGCCTCATTCATTGTTCGTGGCCGAGAAGAGATGGTGTGAATGTAGAAAGGGACAGAAAGAGGATAAGGGGCTAGCAAGAATATTAACTTAGGAAGAAACTTTAGTTCAGCTATTTGTACAAACTCATAGTCCATTATTGAAAGGAGGCACTGTTTAATGCCACTTTTACACTACTGCAATGAACTCCTGACATGTGGGATCCACACAGTTAACAGCACTATCAGAAGTCTTTCTTACTGGCCATCTTTCAGCCAATCACAATGGAGGGTTATCTTTCCAGAGTCTGTGAAAAAGCCATTTGCACTCTGTCTTTGGCCGTCAAAATATCTGAGCAGGTCCAGTCTGACAGCATCAAATGGATGTCGATACTTAGGATGTGCTGGGCCAGCTCAGCGCCTGTTACAATCCCACACATGTGAAACTGATCTTAGCCAGACACACGCAAAAGGCTCATGAAGTCATTGGGGAAAGTGGTATAAAATGAGCCAATTTTTTGTGAGCTTGCTCTGCGTTACTGGCTTGGACCAGTTCCACCCCCAGAACTTTTGTTTTTTGAAAAAAAATGGAGGTCTTTAATCCAAAAAAGGAGGAATCGGGTTATCATTCAGCTGCCATCTTTCAGATGAGACACTAAACCAAAGCTCCTCCCCATGCGCTCTCGTAGGAGCAGGGCCACTATCCTGCTGTATCGGCCAATACTGATCCATCAACCAATACCATTAATACAGGCTTTCTGATCATTTATCACATTGCTGTTTGTGGAACCTTGCTTTGCACAAACTAGCTGCCACATTTCCTACATTACAACGGTGGTTACAACTCAAAGTGCAATAAGGCTGTGAAATGCTTTGGGATGTCCTGAAGACGATGCTTGGGAAGTTTAACATAGCTTCTCCAAGCTGTGGTGATTTTCAGACCAGCATGAAACTGCAGCTCCTGGTGTTTGCAGTGGAGCTGCTGCTGATCACATGACAGAAGGAGTTGGGGAGGGTGGGGGCTTGTTGTTGTCAGTTACATCACAGAAAAGAGCCCACTGCATGGGAGACTCATCTCAAGGGTCTTCACTGCCAACACGTTGACCTTGAACTTCACCTAATCAAATTCTCAAATTAGTTTGATGTGGGCTTCAGTCGTTAGTGCTGGATTCAGGCTTTTATTATCTTCTGTATTTTTAATTACTTCATTACTGCAACCAGTATTAGTTCTGTCTCCCTAAGCACATGGGAGGTTTCCACAAACAACATGGAAACACAGACCAATATTCATTTTTTTTTTGGTTTCATAAATGCTGGTGAAGATGTATATGTAGAATCACAACGTGTAGCTAGAGAGACATATAGTTAGTGATTAGCTTTCATAGAATCAGAGAATAGTACAGTGCAGAAGGAAGCCATTTGGCCCATCAAGTATCTGCTGGCTCTTTCTAAGAGCAGTCCAGTTAGACCCAATCCACAGATCTTTCCCTATTTCCCTGCAATTTTTTCTCCTTCAGGTACTTATCCATTTCCCTTTTGAAAGCTACAGTTGAATCTGTTTTCACCATCCTGTCAGGCAACGCATTCCAAACCTTAAGCACTCGTTACATAAAAAGGTTTTCCCTCATATCATCTCTGGTTCTTCTGCCATTCGCCTTAAATCTGTGTCTTATGATTGTCCGCTCGTCAGCCGTTGGCAACAGTTTCTTTTTATTTACTCTGTCTAAACCTTTGTGATTTTAAACACCTATCAAACTGCTTCTTAGTCTTCTCTGATCTAAGTAAACAACCCCACCTTCTCCAGTCAACCCACATAACTGCAATTCCTCATCCCTGGAGCCTTTATAGATAGAACATAGAACAGTACAGCACAGTACAGGCCCTTCGGCCCACGATGTTGTGCCGAACCTTTAACCTACTCTAAGATCAAACTAACTACCTACCCTTCATTCTACTATCATCCATGTACCTATCCAAGAGTCGCTTAAATGCCCCTAATGTATCTGCTTCTACTACCACCGCTGGCAGCGCATTCCACGCACCCACCACTCTCTGTGTAAAGAACCTACCTCTGACATCTCCCCGAAACCTTCCTCCAATCACCTTAAAATTATGCCCCCTGGTGGTAGCCCTTTCCACCCTGGGAAAAAGTCTCTGACTATCCACTCTATCTATGCCTCTCATCATCTTGAATCCCTCTATCAAGTCACCTCTCATCCTTCTTCGCTCCAATGAGAAAAGCCCTAGCTCCCTCAATCTTTCTTGGTAGGACATGCCCTCCAGTCCAGGCAGCATCCTGGTAAATCTGCTCTGCACCCTCTCTAAAGATTCCACATCCTTCCTATAATGAGGCGACCAGAACTGAACACAATATTCCAAGTGTGGTCGAACCAGGGCCTTATAGAGCTGCAGCATAACCTCGCGGCTCTTGAACTCAATCCCCCTGTTAATGAAAGCCAACACCCCATACGCCTTCTTAACAACCCTATCAACTTGGGTGGCAACTTTGAGCGATCTATGGACCTGGACCCCAAGATCCCTCTGTTCCTCCTCACTACCAAGAATCCTGTCTTTAAGCCTGTATTCCGCATTCAAATTCGACCTTCCAAAATGAATCACTTCACACTTTTCCAGGTTGAACTCCATCTGCCACTTCTCAGCCCAGCTCTGCATCCTGTCAATGTCCCGTTGCAACCTACAACAGCTTTCCACACTATCCACAACTCCAGCAACCTTTGTGTCATCGGCAAACTTGCTAACCCAGCCTTCCACTTCCTCATCCAAGTCATTTATAAAAATCACAAAGAGCAGAGGTCCCAGAACAGATCCTTGTGGAACACCACTGGTCACCGAGCTCCATGCTGAATACTTTCCATCTACTACCACCCTCTGACTTCTATGGGCCAGCCAATTTTGTATCCAGACAGCCAACTTTCCCTGAATCCCATGCCTCCTCACTTTCTGAATGAGCCTACCATGGGGAACCTTATCAAACGCGTTGCTAAAATCCATATACACCACATCCACTGCTCTTCCTTCATCAATGCGTTTTGTCACATCTTCAAAGAATTCAATAAGGCTTGTGAGGCATGACCTGCCCCTCACAAAGCCATGCTGACTGTCTCTAATCAAACCATGCTTTTCCAAATAATCATAAATCCTGTCTCACAGAATCCTCTCCAATAATTTTCCCACTACCAACGTAAGACTGACTGGTCTATAATTCCCAGGGTTATCCCGATTCCCTTTCTTGAACAAGGGAACAACATTTGCCACCCTCCAATCATCCGGTACTACTCCAGTGGACAGTGAAGACGCAAAGATCATCGCCAAAGGTGCAGCAATCTCTTCCCTCGCTTCCCGTAATATCCTTGGGTATATCCCGTCTGGCCCCGGGGACTTATCTGTCCTCATATCATTCAAAATTTCCAGCACATCCTCCCTCTTAACCTCAACCTGTTCGAGCATATCAGCCTGTTCCATGCTGTCCTCACAAACGACCAGGTCCGTCTCACTAGTGAATACTGAAGCAAAGTATTCATTTAGGACCTCCCCTACCTCCTCCGACTCCAGGCACAAGTTCCCTCCACTATCCCTGATCGGCCCTACGCTCACTCTGGCCATCCTCTTGTTCCTCACATAAGTGTAGAACGCCTTGGGATTTTCCTTAATCCTACCCTCCAAGACTTTTTCATGTCCCCTTCTAGCTCTCCTAAATCCATTCTTCAGTTCCTTCCTGGCTACCTTGTAACCCTCTAGAGCGCTGTCTGATCCTTGCTTCCTCAACCTTAAGTAAGCTTCCTTCTTCCTTTTGACTAGCTGTTCCACATCTCTTGTCATCCAAGGTTCCTTCACCCTACCATCCCTTCCCTGCCTCATCGGGACAAACCTATCCAGCAGTCGCAGCAAGTGCTCCCTAAACAACCTCCACATTTCTGTCGTGCATTTCCCTGAGAACATCTGTTCCCAATTTATGCTCCCCAGTTCCTGCCTAATAGCATTGTAATTCCCCCTCCCCCAATTAAATATTTTCCCATCCCGTCTGCTCCTGTCCCTCTCCATGACTATAGTAAAGGTCAGGGAGTTGTGATCACTATCACCGAAATGCTCTCCCACCGAGAGATCTGCCACCTGGCCTGGTTTGTTGCCAAGCACCAAGTCCAACATAGTCTCCCCTCTAGTCGGCCTATCTACATATTGAGTCAGGAAACCTTCCTGGACACACCTGACAAAAACTGCTCCATCCAAACTATTTGTGCTAAGGAGGTTCCAATCAATATTAGGGAAGTTGAAGTCACCCATGACAACAACCCTGTTACTTCTGCACCTTTCCAAAATTTGCCTCCCAATCTGTTCCTCCATGTCTCTGTTGCTATTGGGGGGTCTATAGAAAACTCCCAAAAAAGTGACTGCTCCTTTCCTGTTTCTGACTTCCACCCATAATGACTCAGTAGACAAACCCTCCTCGACGACCTCCCTTTCTGCAGCTGTGATACTATCCCTGATTAACAATGCCACTCCCCCACCTCTTTTACCTCCCTCCCTATTCCTTTTGAAACATCTAAACCCCAGAACATCCAACATCCATTCCTGCCCCTGTGATATCCACGTCTCCGTAATGGCCACAACATTGGCGGCGCAGTGGTTAGCACCGCAGCCTCACAGCTCCAGCGACCCGCTGGGTACTGCCTGTGTGGAGTTTGCAAGTTCTCCCTGTGTCTGCGTGGGTTTCCTCCGGGTGCTCCGGTTTCCTCCCACATGCCAAAGACTTGCAGGTTGATAGGTAAATTGGCCATTATAAATTGCCCCTCGTCTTGGTAGGTGGTAGGGAAATATATAGGGACCGGTGAGGATGTGGTAGAAATATGGAATTAGTGTAGGATTAGTATAAATGGGTGGTTGATGGTCAGCACAGACTCGGTGGGCCGAAGGGCCTGTTTCAGTGCTGTATCTCGAAATAAAAAATAAATAAACATCTAAGCTCCAAGTACTGATCCATGCTCTAAGTTCATCACCCTTATTCCTGACACTTCCTGCGTTAAAATAGACACACTTCAACCCATCATACTGGCTGCAACTTTGCCCTGTCAACTGTCTAACCTTCCTCACAGACTCTATGCACTCGGTATCTGCCTGTTCAACAGCTACCCCATCCACTGCTCCGTGGCTCCGATTCCCATCCCCTTGCCAAACTAGTTTAAACCCTCCCGAAGAGCTCTAGCAAACCTCTCGCCCAGGATATTGGTGCCCCTCCAGTTCAGATGCAACCCGTCCTTCTTGTACAGGTCCCACCTTCCCCAGAAGGTATCCCAATGATCTACATATCTGAATCCCTCCCTCCTACACCAGTTCTGTAGCCACGTGTTCAGCTGCACTCGCTCTCTGTTTCTAGCCTCACTAGCACGTGGCACCGGTAACAATCCTGAGATTACTACTTTGCTCGTCCTGCCTTTCAGCTTCCAACCTAACTCCCTATATTCGTTTTTCAGGTCCTCATCCCTTTTCCTAGCTATGTCATTGGTACCGATATGTACCACGACCTCTGGCTGCTCCCCCTCCCCCTTAAGAATCCTGTGGACTCGATCCGAGACATCCCTGACCCTGGCACCCGGGAGGCAACATACCGTCCGGGAGTCTCGTTCGCGACCACAGAATCTCCTGTCTGTTCCTCTAACCATTGAATCTCCTATCACTATCGCTCTCCTATTCTCCCCCCTTCCCCACTGAGCCAGGCTCAGTGCCAGAGACCTGGCCACTGTGGCTTTCCTCTGGTAGGTCGTCCCCCCCCAACCGTATCCAAAACGGTATACGTATTATTGAGGGGAACGGCCACAGGGGATCTCTGCACTGTGCGCCTATTCCCTTTCCCTCCCCTGACTGTCACCCAGCTACCTTTATCCTGTAACTTAGGTGTCACTACTTCCCTATAACTGCTCGCTATCACCCCCTCAGCATCCTGAATGATCCGAAATTCATCCAGCTCCAGTTCCCTAACGCGGTCTGTGAAGAGCTGGAGTTGGGTGCACTTCTCACAGGTGAAGTCAGCAGGGGCACAAGTGGTTACCCTTACCTCCCACATCCTGCAAGAGGAGCATGCAACTGCCCTAGCTTCCATCCCCTCTGCTCTAAATTGACACAGAGATTAAGTAAAAATAAAGGAAAACCTTACCTTACCAAACCCTCCACACAAGAGTCCTTTTTTTTTGGTTAGAGGAGGAGGATTGGTGGGAGACACTACACGTGTAGTGTTTCAGGTTTAGCCACTGCCCGAATATATAGGTTTACTTACCCAGCAGTCCCCTTGTCCGCCAAAACGAAAGGTGTTATTTTAAACTGAAACTCACCTTCCCAGCTGACACCTCGCTCACACTATCGCTGCTTCAGAAAAAGCTGCTGCAACAAAAGGTAAGTTATTTTAAACTGCCCGAATATATAGGTTTACTTACCCAGCAGTCCTCTTGTCCCTTCCTAACAGCACTGTGGGTTTACCTACCCCACATGTGCTGCAGTGGTTCAAGAAGGCAGCTCACCACCACCTTCTCAAGGGCAATTTGGAATGGGCAATAAATGCTGGCCTGGCCAGCGACGCCCACATCCCATGAATGAATTTTTTAAAAATAGAGAAATATATAGAGCGCTATGTGGCAAAACCTTATCGCAAGGTTCCACCACCAGCTGGATAACTGAATCCAGTGGATCTTATACACGGTGAGGAAGTGCATACTGTTACATAACGTACTGTCCAATAGCTGCTGGAGGAATTGTAATGCCTGAGGCTTCAGCTTCAGAACAATGTTACAATGTGGAGATAACCAATTTCCAACAGGGAACAAATGGCTTTCTGAAATGCAATGCTTTTTTTTTCGGCCTGTACAACATGAAGTGCAAGTTTGATCTTTTGTGAAATTTCACAACTGTAAACATAGAAACATAGAAAATAGGAGCAGGAGTAGACCATTTGGCCCTTCAAGCCTACTCTGCTATTCATTATGATCATGGCTGATCATCCAACTCAGTAACCTGTTCCCACTTTCACCCCATACCCTTTGATCCCTTTGGACCCAAGAGCTATATCTAACTCCTTCTTGAAAACATAAGATGTTTTGGCCTCAACTGCTTTCTGTGGTAGCAAATTCCACAGGCTCACCACTCTCGGGGTTAAGAAATTTCTCCTCATCTCAGTCCTGAAAGGTTTACCTTGTATCCTTGACCCCTGGTTCTGGACTCCCCCACCATCGGGAACATCCATCCTGCATCTACCCTGTCAAGTCCTGTTACAATTTTATAGGTTTCTATGAGTTCCCCCCTCACTCTTCTGAACTCCAGCAAATATAATGCTAACCGACTCAATCTCTCTTCATACGTCAGTCTTGCCAACCCAGGAATCAGTCTGGTAAACCTTCACTGCACTCCCTCTATAGCAAGAACATCCTTTCTCAGATAAGGAGACCAAAACTGCGCACAATATTCCAGGTGTGGCCTCACCAAGGCCCTGTATAATTGCAGCAAGACATCCCTGCTCCTGTACTTGAATCCTCTCGCTATGAAGGCCAACATACCAGTTGCCTTTTTACTGCCTGTTGCACCTGCTTGCTTACCTTTGGTGACTGGTGTACGAGAACACCCAGGTCTCGCTGCATATTCCCCTCTCTCACTTTATAGCCATTCAGATAATCTGCCTTCCTGTTTTTGCTACCAAATTGGATATCCTCACATTTATCCACATTATACTGCATCTGCCATGCATTAGCCCACTCACTCAACTTGTTCCAAATCACCCTGAAGCCTCTCTGCATCCTCTTCACAACTCACCCTCCCACCCAGTTTTGTGTCATCTGCAAATTTGGAGATATTACATTTAGTTCTCTCATCTAAATCATTAATATATGTTGTGAATAGCTGGGGTCCTAGCACCGATCCCTGCAGTACCCCACTAGTCACTGCCTGCCATTCGGAAAAAGACCCATTTATCCCTACTCTTTGTTTCCTGTCCGCCAACCAATTTTCTATCCATCGCAATACACTACCCCCAATCCCATGCGCTTCAATTTTACACACTATCCTCTTATGTTGGTCTTTGTTGAAAGCCTTCTGAAAGTCCAAATAAACCACATCCACTGACTCCCCCTCATCAACTCTACTAGTTACATCCTCGAAGAATTCTAGCAGATTTGTCAAGCATGATTTCCCTTTCGTAAATCCATGCTGACTCTGCCCGATTCTACCACTGTTCTCTAAGTGCTCTGCTATAAAATCTTTGATAATGGACTCTAGAATTTTCCCCAATACCGACATCAGGCTGACTGGTCTATAATTACCTGCTTTCTCTCTACCTCCCTTTTTAAATAGTGGGGTTACTTTAGCTACCCTCCAATCTGTAGGAACTGTTCCAGAGTCTATCGAATCATGGAAGATGACCACCAATGCATCCACTATTTCTAGGGCCACTTCCTTAAGTACTCTGGGATGCAGACCATCAGGCCCTGGAGATTTATCGGCCTTCAATCCCATCAATTTCCCCAACACCACTTCTCTACTCATACTGATTTCCTTCAGTTCCTCTCTCTCACTAAGCCCTGTGTTCCGCAACATTTCTGGTATGATATTTGTGTCCTCCTTTATGAAGACAGAACCAAAGTATGTATTTAGTTGGTCAGTCATTTCTTTGTTCCCCATAATGAATTCCCCTGTTTCTGACTGTAAGGGACCTACATTTGTCTTCAGCAATCTTTTTTTCTTCACATACCTATAGAAACTTTTACAGTCAGTTTTTATGTTCCCTGCAAGCTTGCTCTCGTACTCTATTTTCCCCTTCTTAATCAATCTCTTGGTTCTCCTTTGCTGAATTCTAAACTGCTTCCAATCCTCAGGTCTGTTGTTTTTTCAGGCACATTTATATGCCTCTTCCTTGGATCTAATGCTATCTCTAATTTCCCTTGTAAGCCGTGGTTTTGCTACCTTTCCCATTTTACTTTTGTGCCAGACAGGGATAAACAATTGTTGCAGTTCATCCATGCACTCTTTAAATATTTACCATTGCCTATCCACCAACATCCCTTTAAGTAACATTTCCCAATCCATCATAGCCAACTCGCGCTTCATACCTTCGTAGTTTCCTTTACTAATATTCAGGACCCAAGTCTCAGAATCAACTACGTCACTCTCCATCTTGATGAAGAATTCTATCATATTATGGTCGCTCATCCCCAAGGGGTCTCGCACCACTAGATTGTCAATTATTGCCCTCTCATTGCACAATACCCAGTCTAGGTTGGCCTGTTCTCTAGTTGGTTCCTCAACGTATTGGTCCAGAAAACCATCCCGTATACACTCCAAGAATTCCTCCTCTAAGGTATTGTGACTAATTTGATTTGCCCAGTCTATATGCAGATTAATGTCACCCATAATTACAGATGTTCCTTTGTCACATGCGTCTCTAATTTCCTGTTTAATGCCATTACCATCATCACCACTGCAGTTTGGGGGTCTAGAAACAACCCGCACTAATGTTTTTTGCCCCTTAGTGTTTCTCAGCTCTACCCATACAGATTCCACATCGTCAGAGCTAATATCTTTCCTCACTATTGTGTTAATTTCCTCTTTAACCAGCAATGCAACTCCACCGCCTTTTGCTTTTTGTCTGTCCTTCCTAAATACTGAATACCCCTGGATGTTTATTTCCCATCCCTGGTCACCTTGCAGCCATGTCTCTGTAATCCCGACTATATCATACCATTTACGTCTATTTGCGCGATTAATTCATCCACTTTATTGCGAATGCTCCGGTCGTTAAGGCACAAAGCCTTAAGGCTTGTCTTTTTAACATTACTTGTCACCTTCCCACTATTTTTCACTGTGACCCGGTTTGATTCTGGCCCTTGATTTCTCTGCCTATCACTTTTCTTAAAACCTTCTGGACTCTGCATGCAATGCCAATATCTTTCTAGGTGCTGAAGACGAGCCTGTGGGTGGTGCTATGTGGAATAATGAAATGTAGATTAGAGCCTGTGATTCTCCCCATGTAATATTTCACCATCTGCTATGACATTTGTGGACAATGAATTAGGAAAGATTGGAGGACAAATCAATCAGAACCAAACCAGCACACCTCTCAGTAGGTGGTGTAAGAGTGACCAAAGTAGTTCCCCCGGTTGGTCACTTGGTTAATGTAGTGTAGCTGTGCCATGCAGATTAAAAGGTCCCAACTCTTGATTCCCAGCCTCCTTGGCTGATTTTAGCCTGGTTACATAGAGAAAAATCCCCATTGCTGTGCAGTGACCCCCCGCACCCCACCCTCACCTTACTGAAAGTGCAGCTCTGGACGTTGACTGAGAGCAGGATTGGTTTCAGCAGTGATGCTCTCAGTCAAATAACCTGCTGCTGTTCACATGTCGAGGCTCGCACACGAGTAACTGTTACTTAGACAAAGTACCAGAGGACTCTTGACACCCATGGAACTGCAGCCTGGTATGAGTTGCCTTCTGGAGGGCAGGGAATATTGGCACAGAAAAGCGATCGCTGCTCTGAGCTGGTGACCCATCTTTTCAGCTTGATGACACTGTCCGGCAAAAGAAAAGGACCCCAAGGAGATGGAAGGTCTTTGAAAATGATGTCTGGGCTCTGAGCCAACTCACTAGCAAGGATGATTATACAGTGCTGCTATTCTGTTGCTCCATTGACACTGTAGTATTGTTTCCCATTAGCTTTAAACACTTACTATTTACTGAAGCTATATTTAGAAATTACCATGAACCAGCCAAGACACTATCAATCTTACATTACATACACCAAAGGTGTATCTTGAAGCCAGTAGGCTGAAACTCTTAAACTGTGGGTGAGTTCACTGACTTTAATATTTACAGCAGACTATAACAAAAGTTCCTTTACAAGAACTATTTTTGAATTTTTCATTAGAACGGAGCAAGCTGCCCAATACAAATTGTAACGAAGCTTCTTGTAGTGCCTTGTGCAAGACTGCTAGATTTTGAATTAAGTGAGGAATACAAAACAAGCAATTTGTTTCGCAGTGACAGTGTTCAGTAGAGTGGTATAATAATTAATTATCTTGCATTTTTATTGTATCTTATCATATTGAAACTACACACTCAATAAGTTAATAAATTAAGTGCAGTGTTTGTTATAGAGGCGATTTTAGTTAGCCTGGGCCATTTGAACGACCCAAGAGCAGGCAGAAGGGGGAGAAAAAGAGACTTGAAATCTTACAACTTTATCACTGACTATCTGGTATGTTTTAATCTAGCGAGAGACCTGTGTGTGGAAGGGAGCACAGAATTCACTGTGACAAGTAGAAAAGGCATTGTTCCACAGGATTTGCTTGGTATTGGTCCTAGTATTGGAGACAGGAAGGCGGGGTGAGCTCCGTCTTGCATTGGCCCCGGTCTGAGCGTGTTCTGCAGGCCACTATAGGAATGTTACATGGTTCAAGCATAGGATCTGTATCATGGTCTGATCCTCCAGTCAGACCAAATTTAGCAGCGCTGCCGGGTAACTACCTAGTAACCCAGATACATAAGGAAGAAGAGTAGTTAGGTGACCGATCCCAAGATTGAGAGGGTCACCATCCCAATTCCTAATATATAATAAAGTGTTGTAAAGTCAGTAGCAGTAACTGATAATTCTTGGATCATTTTACCTCATGGAAGTGCCGATGAGCTGCAGTCGCGTTCTGTGCTGTTGAGCGCACGCCTTGTGCCTTTCAGTAGAACCAACAGCAATGCAGGCCACAATTTTATCAACTGCCTTTTCCTGTGGCCCACTAAAGAAGCTGATTCAGTGCTTCACGTCATGATTCATAGGGCCAGCTGAGAGAGAGATTTTGAAATATCACTCTGCTGAACTTGGCTCAGTTGGTTGTTTGGGAAGAGATTGTCTCAATGCAATTGAAGCACATTGCCTTTAACAAAATCGGGGACTGTAGGGGTGGTTATAGGTTTCTGTTTGGCTCTGCAGGTACTACGCCAAGGGTTCTTTGCCAGGCCTGAGTTATTCTCCGGTAGGAATACTGGGAAAGAGCGACAGTCTGAATCCTGAAATACAGGCAACAGTGGAGAGTTAATTTTGGATGTCTTCGCCCAGGACACGAGCTGCGAGGGATGATGCTTCTAATCACAATGATGCAAACTCTCCAACATATTTTCTTTTAAACAGTTTTCTAACAGTTGAATTGACAACAGCTGTTCCATTAGACCTGTTTAATAAAGATGATCAAAATGTCTACTTTTCTGTTTGATATTTCCATTAATGCTGTCATACAACTGGAAAAATTTTTATTTTCTTTATCGTGGTTCAAAATTTCATATCATGTTTCACAGGGAGTGGGGGACTTCCATCAGAGAGGTGCAGTATTAGTAACCTAAAACTCAAATAGCTTTCCGATACTAAATTAAGATAGCATGTTGATGAACAGATACCTCAGTCTGTCAAATTATAGCGAGTTTTGTCTCTCGACTGAATGTCATTCATCTTGTAGCCTTGTTGTGAATGTTCATCTGGTTTCGTTTCTTCACAGCTACGTTTTTTTTCCCTTTTCAAACGGTAATTATTTTAACTTTTGTTTGCTAACCTTTCTCACCAAAATGGGTTTCTGCCCAATCATATTTTAGCGAAAAAACGAAGTGAGTAGCTGCAGTCTTGAGAGTTACTCACCCGTCCTATAATAAATCATAACCAGTAAATTAACCGGTTTTTAATAAACCATTCAGCATGAATAGTAATTCAAAGAAAAAGATATGATGGCTTACCCATTGACGGCGTACAATCTTTCAGTTGTGCTGATGTTACTCTTCTTCCTACAAAAATCAATCAACAGCCTAGACCACCAATAATACATCCTCCCTGCAAAAGCTCAAGGCCCACCCACAGCCCTTCAAGGGTCTAACCCAAATCAGTCCGATGTGAGCAGCAAATGTGCAAGACAGCAAAGGCATGCACATACTGAGACTGTTCCTCTCTGCCCTGCCCCTGGTCCTGTTCTTGCCGATCAGTGGAGGAAGTGTCAGATCGCTGAAGAGAAAGCACAAGGCTCGCGGAGGTTAAATAATCGAGAAAACACCAGTGCAAAGAGATCAACGTCAGTGAGCAATGGGTGCAGGGAAAGAGAAAATCAGAGTAGTGAACGCAAGAATAAACCGGAAAAAAGGAGAATGCACCAAGATTAAAAAATTGGTGAGAGCAAGAAGAGAGTACTGGAGAGAGAGTGAGTGTAATAGATCAACAAAAATGAAAGAGCATGCGACAGGTACAGAAGAACCACAGACCAGCTCTTTCAGCAGCTAGTCAAGTCTCAGCTTGGCCCTGCATTTCGGGCACCTGTCTTCAGGACAAAGAAACCAGCTACAGAGTCAGGGAATTCTTCCTTTTTGTGCCCCCCGCACCCCCCCCCCCCCCCACCCCCCAAGTTGATCAGAGGCCAGGGAGCATAAATCACACTGTAGGCTGATTGCACAAATGGAATATCAGCATAATTTACCTTTCAAATAGTCTATTGGAAAGTGTTTTCTAATACTCCAGTATCTAAGCTGATATTTATGAAAACTGTACCTGTGTGCAATTTGTAATCAGTGGCTCTATGAGAATGAAGCAAATGCTTTGTTCTTGTAAATAGAATTCTCCCTTAGTGAGGCAATAAATTCCACTCATGACGAGAATTGAACTGCCAATTTAGGCAGAGGCCTACTGTTTCACTCAGACCCATCCAAGTGGGCACTTTCTTTACATTAGTCCAGGCTGCATTTGAACCTAGGGCAATTGCATCAGTGTTCAGGCAAGTTTAACAATATTTGTACATCCACTAGAATAAGCTACTGGTAATGTTCCCTCTAAACTACGCGGCTGCACAGCCATTGGGAATGCGCAAGGGACTAACAAACCTCCCACAGGCAGCAGTCCCTTTAAGATACGTGCTTGCTGGACCATCTTAAAGGGACCATGCAGTCCAAGGGCCATTGGTGGGAACATTGGCTGCTGGCCCTCTCCCTTTTCTTTTTTTTGTTGTTAGGGTAGGAGATTTCATTGGGGACTGGGATGATTTCCATTTTCTTTGCCGCTAAGAAATTTGCGCTCCCCTTACTTAACTTCACCCACGAGGAGCAAATTTCTGAAATTCACATGCGAGCATGCAGAATTTTCTGTCCATTAATGGTAGGAAATTGTGGGAACTCCCAATAGTCTCTAGGGGGAAAAAAACCGACAGAAATTTGTGGGGTGTGCTCATCTCAATTCCTGATCTGTCCTCCCGGCAGGCATTGCTCCATATTGGGAGCACATATTTGGAAAAGTTACTCTTCTGGTGTCAGCAACAAATATAAACGCCCCCATATTCAATGCACCAGCCAGGTGGATAATAAAGCTCCTTCTGTTTCTGACAGTTACATAACTAACATCCTGCCACACCTCTGAAAGCGACGAAGAGGTTTTGTGCAACTTGGAGCTGTGTGCTTGCTTCCACTAGGATTTGAGTCAAAACTGCCAACTCATTTCATTTAAGACCTGGGAGAGAGGAAGAACATTGATCTTATCACTGTAAATTAGATTCAAACCCAGGAAAAGGACAGCATGGTAACCCTCTGTACCATCTCAGTGCAGTTTGACACCTCAAACTATCAGAAACACATGCTGAACTACATCCTGGATTTTTCTCCAGTCATAAACTTTTACTGATTTGTATAATCTCCATGGTATTTTGCACGGCAACTTGCTTAAAGTGGGCAATTGAAGTGGCACAGGGCCCTGTACAAGGCATCTGAGACCTCTGTCAACAGGGGAATTTTTCCCAGATTTTTGGGGATGGTTGGGGGGTGGGGGGGGGGGGAGCAGAGAAGAGCCGGGGAAATTTCACGAAGTGTTTTGCACTGACTCCCCACCGTTTTCCCACCTCCAGCTGCTTTTCCCAAGGGCCGGCTGCTTGCCCGAGCGGCAATCCACCTGGTAGTGGCAGGGAGCCAATTAATGCCATTACAGCACCAATTAACTGGCATTTTCCTAGGGCATTGGCAGTTTGCCAAAGGTGCAAGGGACCCTTGCTCTGTTTGCAGCTTGTCTCCTCAGAGGATGTAGGAGCATTGTGAAATGAAATATGCAGAGTTATCTTTAAATAAGCATATCAGTTACATTCAGCACATCTGCTGGTAAATATTTTCAAGTGGAAGCCTTTCCCCTGCACATGGATCCACCTGATAGTTCTGCGTTGTAGGATTTGTCTGCTGATTCCAGCATTAGTAGCCTGCCTCCATCTTGTGGCGCCCTCTCCCTCTGCGTTCACCTGAGCACCGCACACCATTCTTAGTGAGGCTGCTGACTACCCTTCCCTCAGCTGCTCTGAATGGTTCTCCCGCTTCTGGTGCCCGCCCGCCATCCCTAATTGGGCATGCTCCCGGAAGCAGCTTCTTAATTGATCGCCTCCGGGGAGATCAAGTCCAATGTCCTGCCACTCGCCTTTTCAGGTTCCCAACCTGGAAATCATCCCGACGGCCGGATCGGCATGCTAGCGGCAAAATTCAGCCATGTGTGTCTCCTTAACCAATCAGATTGAAGATTCACAGGCTCTGAACCAGGAAGTGGCAATGTCAAGTCAGGAAGTGTCAAGGATAAGAAAGATTGGCTGATAGAGAGAGAAGGAGAGACAAAAGGTAAAAAGAAATTAATTTAATCTTTTTTTTTATCGCCAACAACAATTAAAATCCAAAGAGATGAGCCTTCAAACTTGTCAATGCTAATTTTCAGTACCGGAGAGGTTGATTGAAAGTAAGTAACACCTATAACACCATTACAGAAGGAGCTGAGACTGAAATGTTCAAGCCTAACTTTGTGCCATGTTAAGTCCGCATTTATGATGCACGTACAGGAACTTCTTGCTGTTTAATATGTCTGAATGGGGAGCCAGATGGTGAGATGCTACTTTCACACAATTTATGAAGGAGTGCTGCATCTCCAACAGTAACTTCCATGTGACTGAGAATTAGGAGCAGAAGTAAGCCATTTGGCCCCTGGAACCTGCTCTGCCATTCAATAAGATCATGGCTGATCTGCTTCTGACTTGAATTCCACACTCCCATCTACCCCTGATAACCTTTGATTCCCTTGCCTAACAAAAATCTATCTACCTCCACCTTAAAAATATTCAGTGACCCCCGCCTCCACCACCTTCTGAGGCAGAGAGTTCTAAAGTCGCACAACCCTCAGAGAAAATATTTCTCCTCATCTCTGTCCTAACAGGGCAACCCCTAATTTTAAATCAGTGCCCCCTTGTTCTGGACTCGCCCACAAGAGGAAACATCCTTTCCACATCCACCTTGTCAAGACCGTTCAGGATCTTATATACTTCAATCAAGTCTCCCCTCACTCTTCTAAACTCCAGTGAAAACAAGCCCAGTCTGTCCAACCTTCCCTCATAAGACAACCCACTCATTCCAGGTATCAATCTGGTAAATCTCCTCTGAACCGCCTCCAATGCATTTAAAACAAAGAACAAAGATAATTACAGCACAGGAACAGGCCCTTCGGCCCTCCAAGCCTGCGCCGATCCAGATCCTCTCTCTAAACATGTCGCCTATTTTCTAAGGTTCTGTATCTCTTTTCTTCCTGCCCATTCATGTATCTGTCTAGATACATCTTAAAAGACTCCATCGTGCCCGCATCTACCACCTCCGCTGGCAATGCGTTCCAGGTGCCCACCACCCTCTGCGTAAAGAACTTTCCACGCATATCCCCCCTAAACTTTTCCCCTTTCACTTTGAACTCGTGTCCTCTAGTAATTGAAACCCCCACTCTGGGAAAAAGCCTCTTGCTATCCACCCTGTCTATACCTCTCATGATTTTGTACACCTCAATCAGGTCCCCCCTCAACCTCCGTCTTTCTAATGAAAATAATCCTAATCTGCTCAACCTCTCTTCATAGCTAGCGCCCTCCATACCAGGCAACATCCTGGTGAACCTCCTCTGCACCCTCTCCAAAGCATCCGCATCCTTTTGATAATGTGGCGACCAGAACTGTACGCAGTATTCCAAATGTGGCCGAACCAAAGTCCTATACAACTGTAACATGACCTGCCAACTCTTGTACTCAATGCCCCGTCCGATGAAGGAAAGCATGCCGTATGCCTTCTTGACCACTCTATTTACCTGCGTTGCCACCTTCAGGGCAGGTGGATCCATGTGCAGGGGAAAGGCTTCCACTTGAAAATATTTACATCCTTCCTTAAGTAAGGAGACCAAAACTGCACACAGTATTTGAGATGTGGTCTCACCAATGCCCTGTATAACTGAAGCATAACATCCTTACTTTTATTTTCAATTCCTCCAGTAATAGAGGATAGCATTCCATTAGCCATCTTTATTACTTGCTGTACCTGTATACTAACTTTTTGTGACTCATGCACTAGAACACCTAGGTCCCTCTGCACCTCGGAATTCTGTAGTTGTTCTCCGTTTAAGTAATACTCTGCTTTTTTATTCTTCCTGCCAAAGGGAACAACTTCACATTTTCCCACATTATACTCCATCTGCCAGATTTTTGCCCACTCACTCAACCTATCTATATCGGTCTGCAAGCTCCTTATGTCCTCTTCACAACATACTTTCCTACCTATCTTTGTGTGATCTGCAAATTTAGCCACCATGCCATCACTTCCCTCATCTAAGTCATTGATATAAATTGTAAAAAGTTGAGGCCCCAGCACAGACCCCTGCAGGACTCCACTCGTCACATCCTGCCAATCAGAAAAGGACCCATTTATGCTTACACTCTGTTTTCTGCCAGCCAGCCATCGTCTATCCATGCTAATATGTTACCCCCTACACTATGAACTCCTACTTTGCACAAGAACCTTTTATGTGGCAATTGTCAACTGCCTTCCAGATCTTGCATTTAACTGCACATCTGTGCTCGCCTGAAGTAGCCCTCTGACTTAAGCATAAATACCAGTGAGTGGCAGTAGCCTGGCTGTTATTTTTACAGTAAATTCTGGCCCATTATATTATTTATATATTATAGAGACACACACAGCTAAAGGAAAAAAGCCACTTTGCAGTGTTTTGCCCCTTCCTCTTTTTGTACCAGTTTTCTCCCCTGCTTTCTGAAAATATTTAGTCCCAATTACAGCCTGAGTTCAGAGCTAGCAGTCACCAGTTGACCCAGGCAGCAAGTGTTGGTTATTTGATCATTGCAGTGAAACCTGATCTTGTCCTCACCTGGCATCAACACACATGTGCTTTTTGCAGCGAGGGGGGGGCCTTGTCCGACTTCTTTTTCCCTCCCTAATCTGAGATTGTAGTTCCTCGTCCACCGCCAACCCCGTTGATGCAACTTAGATCAGCACAGACCGAGACTCAAACCTGGGGACATTCCTAGCTAATATGGCTCAGCTACTCACTGCCTTAAGCAGCCAAACCATCGGGGGAGCCCCAACCGAGTGTTTTATTGAAAACAATGTGGGTGAGGCGTGTTTGAAGTGATTATGACAATTAATTGTCAGTCTGATGGGTGTTATTCTGGCTCTGTTATTCCCTTTGATCTGATATCACATTTTGTACCCACCCCTTCCTTTGTGACACTTAAATTTCCATTTCACGAACTTTGCTATGTAGTAACTCTTTTAGCTGTTAACTGTGCCATATTGATGATAGTGGGTGGGTTTGGGACTTGGTGACCGGGTGCATGAGATGAGTTGAGTTTTGCCACTTTCAGCTGGTTGACCCCTTTCTGTAGGAATAGTGTGTTATACCTGTATCCAGAACTCTGATGGAAGATAGGTAACCAGCGTAAGTGCTGATGAGTGGTTGGAATTTGCTGAAGGGGATGGAGGATATGTTTAACTGTGTTCATAGTGCAGGATTTCATATTTAAGTCAGGTGCATTTGTTTGCGAACTAATGTGATGAATAATGATCTGAAAAAATCCATCTGTATTTCTGTTGAAGCTGTAAAAATTAAAGCCATAAAACCTAGAGGTGGCATAAAGCACACTGCTGGAAGAATGTCAGTAATAACTAGAGCTGCTTAAGGTTTTAAACTGTCAGCAGGTCTGATGTGAAGCAACCAGCCAATAAAACCATGTTGCTGTCTCGGAATCGAAGGATATCGGGAGCGGGCAGGGAAGTGGAGTTGAGGGGGGAGATCAGTCCTAATTGTATTGAATGGCGGAGCAGGCACATGGGTTATATGGTCTACTGCTGCTCTGGTTTCTTACGTTCTGTATTGTGTTCAAGAACTCTGTGGTATATCATTACTTTGCGATGAGGAAAGTGCTGGTGTAACCGCAGCTTTGCGACTGACAGCATTTCTGGTTCCCAAACTCAGTGTGAGTGCTGTGCATCAACACCAAAGCAAAACACTGCTGATGCTGGAAATCTGAAATAAAAACAGAAAATGTTGGAAATACTCAGCAGGCCAGGCAGCATCTGTGGAGAGAGAAACAGAGTTAACGTTTCAGGTCTGTGACTTTTCATCACAACATCTGAATCCTGAGAGTCCTGTGCATCCTTCTCTAGCAAACTGTCATGGCTGCAGCTTGCAACATTTAGCTTAATCCTGTGAGGACGAAGAGCTTAACAGTTCAACATCTCTCTGACAAATGTTCCAGGGTTTATTCTCCTGTAGGGAGTGTGCTGTTGTGTGCGCTTCAGGATCCAGATGAGGGAACAATTTAGCAATAAAGCAGGAGGGTGTTTAATGTGGCAATTTTTAAAAATGCTACAACTATTTGACAGTATACCATGGCCATTTAGCAAAGAATCTGGAAGAGAAGCCTTCTGTTTGAACAGTGCAGTCCAGACCTAGATTTACAGGTTGAGCTCGAAGATCCTAGAAGCGATAGGACTGTACTAATGCATTGGACAAATACCACCCCTCCCCTCCCCCACCCCCACACCCCCGCGTGCTTTTTGACAGTTCGGAATTTCCTAAACCTGCATCCCTGGATTTTTCTCCAGGCAAAAAATATTTGCTGGTATATTCTTCTCCTACCTTTTTATTGACATGGTTATTGTAGTTTTTTTTTTATATAACTAGTGCACCTTTCATCACTTTAATCATTGTGGTCAAAAGATATAGAAACTCTGATTGTTTCTTTCCAAAAGGAGGGGATCCAAGATGTAAAATGGGAGTGCTTCTGATTGGCTTAAATCTCCTAAAAACAAATCAGAATGCATGACACTTCTCTTTTGCTAAAGAATTAATTAAAGCATAATGTGCTGTGTGCAAAATTTTAATATATAACTATATCCCAGAAAAATTGTTTCTCCATACTTGTTTAATTAGACTTTTCTCTTGAAATAGAGTGTGGATATGAAATTGGAGTGTTTTTGACTGGTTTGAGCAATGTGAAAGTTGAGAGTATAAAGATTTAATCTACTAGCAAGAGAGTATCCTTGAGCAGGAAGAGACGAGTGGAATGCAGAATCCAGAGAGTGGAGAGTAGTCTTAGCAGGAGTTCAGTCTTGAGTGACATGAGCCTAAAAATGTATTTGAGAGATTAAATCACAAAGCTGTCATTTAATTTTATGAATCTAGGCTGGTACTCCAGTGCAATGGTGAGGGAGTACTGCACTGTCGAAGGTGCTGTCCTTCAGTTGAGACGTTAAACCTGTCCGCGCTTTCTGATGGACGCCGAAGATCCCATGGCACCATTTCAAAGAAGTGCAGGGGAGTTCTCCCCAGTGAATTGGTCAATATTTATCCCTCAATCCACATCACAAAAAAGCAGATGATCTGGTCATTTTCACATTGCTGTTTGTGGAAGCTTGCTGTGTGCAAATTGGCTACCACATTTCCTATGTTACAACACTTCAAAGGTACTTCATTGGCTGTAAAGCGCTTTGGAATGTCCTTTGGTCATGAATAGTGCTTGACAAGCGCAAGATCTTCCTTCCCTCCTTCTTTCTTCCCTTCCTTCCTCCCTCCCTCCCTCCATGCATGCATGCATGCATGGCTGGAGATAGATTGAAGAATGGGCTGTCGCGGATAGCAGTTTCAGGGTGTCCCCTGGTGTCACATGTTAGTATAGGAGTAATAAGCTAAGGAAGGTAAATGTGTGGCTGGAGAAATGGTGCAGGAGAGAAGGGTTGAGACTTCTAGGGCATTGTGAACAGTTTTGGGACAGGAGCAGACTTTATAATATCCTTGCTGAAAAAATAACCAGTGATTTCAGGGAAGGGTTAAATTAACATGGTATTGAGAGGGGAAAAAACAAGATCACAAAGCAGGGAGGAGAGCAAGAGGGGCAAGGAGTGTAGGAAAGATGAGAGAAGAACAGCAAGGTCATTAAATAAAACAGTTTAGAAAAGGGATGTATTAATAAGAATAAGTTTGCCAATTGAGTTATGTGCATGAAAAAGCATTAATTATATTATGAATAAAATTAGTGAATTATTTTAGCATTGTTGTGGAGGGGGAGTTGGGAGTATGATGTATTTATAGACATTGTTTTTCTAGGACAGGTCTTGGAGCTAAAGAATCTTGGCTACAAAATATTCAGGAGGGATATAGAAAGAAGATTATTAGCCAACGATCCTATTACATCAATAGAATGCAATGGGAAGAATAAGGAAGGATTTTACATTTATTTGTCTTTCACAATCAATAAATTCTTTTTGAGGTCATTGTTGTTATGAAGGCAAACATGGCAGCCAATTGGCACACCAAAATCCCACAAACAGCAACTAGATAAAAGACCAGTTCAACTGTTCGTGTTCTAGGTTGAAGGATAAATGTTGTGGAGGACAGTGGGAGAACTTCCCTGTTCCTGATGTAAGGAATGATGCAAAAACTGAATCTGTTTGGTTCGAGTTGAGGGATAAGAAGGGAAATGTTACTATGTTGGGAGTTCATTATGGGCTGCCAAAACAGTGGCAATGAGAGAGAGTAAGAGATGTAGACAAATCAAGGTAAAATGTGGAAATGATAGGGACATAATGATGGCTTGTTGGAGTTCCTGAAATTAAGGAAAATCTAACATTAAAATGAGACTTCCAGAAGAGAAATGACGAATCTGCGGCTCGTAAAGCAAAGAAAATCGAGCGTGTTTATTGAGCGAAACGAAGACGACCAGAAAGGCTAAGAGGATTATGAAGAAAAATTGGTGGGGAGCAAAATGCCTCCTCCTGTGCTGTCCTATTCTATAAGAAGGATATTATGAACACACAAAGTAAAAGGATAGTTAAAGGATATGACTGATAAGAAGCAAAAATAAATCTTCCCACTGAGGCTGAAGAGATGACCATTATTAAATGGGTGCTTTGCCTTGGTTTTCAGGGTAAGGATATCAAGAGATATGGCGCGAAGATGAGTAAATGAAGCTGAGGTACAAATCAGTCATGATCTAACTTAATGGCAGAGCAGGCTCTCCGAAGTGTAGTTAAGAGCTTATGACAAATAGTCAAAAGGTAACTCTATTTTTAATGAGTTCCTGTGTACTCCTGATAAGTTGTTATATTTAATAAAAGTCTCTGGCTTACAGGAATTCAGTGCTCAGTTCATATTCTTGGACGTTTGAACATCCCCTGAATCATTGCTGTTTGCATGAGTGATACCTGACAGAATTGCAGGAAATTTCTAAGTGCAGCCAATCACTGTGGCCAAAAGCCAGTATAAATATTAAATGGATGCTCCTGGATTCCCATGCACAGCTGCTCCATGTTTAAATCTGTCATTCCTTTGCACTTACTGCTGTTAAACAGGCTCCCAACCAGTGTGATTAGACAATGATCAGAAGTATTCATTTCTGTATTGTCCCTTGAAGAGCATGACTCAAAACTGACCTATAAATGGCACTGACTTTTTCTCCCTTGCATTATGCCATTCATCCAGTGAGATTTACACCTGTATTTTGGACAACAGCTTTTATAAAGCTGGGTCCTGAATGCTTTTTGGAAGTGCGACATTCACTTCCTTTGTATCGTTTGGTGCTGTGATGGTAGGAATATCATACTTATGCTGTTGGTGAAAAGGTGCTAAAGTAAAGGCAACTTTTATGTGGGTTTCAGCATACCCTGGATTGTTTTGATGTTCCAGGAGCCAGTGTATTACAGTGGAACCTGCTCCTCTGAAAGCTGGCTAAATGCACATCTTTCTGGAATTCATTATTGCAAGTAGATTATATTGATGTGTGTGTTAGTTATTACAGTTTAAAGCAGATACACCTTCCCATCTCTTTTTCCTGGTTGGCAGTAGCTCTGAGTGAACACGGCGATGTAGACTTGAACTTTGTGCTGTACTATAAAGCTTGTGACATCAGATCAGCAGCCAGTTTTATACAGCTCCCAAAGTGAGAAATGTAGAACAGGCTGCTTGCCGACTTGCTATCATGTTTTACACTGTCGCACAAGATTGACCCCAGTATTTTCGAAGGCTGTGAGTGAATGGGAAGGTACATTTCTGGTTTTATACGCCCCTGTAAGCTGTATCTCTGGGAAAAGAAAGCTGTGTAAATCTCAAAGTTCACACGACGTGCATTGTTTTTGTTTTTAAGCTAACCGAGATTCTGAATCGCAGGCTTTCGAAGAGTGTTGAACACGGAGGGCAATCTGTCCAATGGTGACAAGAAAATGACTGTGTGCGTTTATTACTCATCTTCAAAACACCTGGGTATTTGTGAAGTCAAGGATCAAACACACATTTAAAAGGTCATTCCTCCTGCCACACTTACCCTCTCTTCCCCCTCAACAATTAAGCAACCTTTGATGCACCCTTTTCTCTCTCACTGGGTTGAGGAGCAGAAGGGACTGGTGGGTGCATCTTAAATGCACATTTAAATTGGATTACTTTTACAAGATGAGCTGTAATTTATTGACCGAGCTGATCTCTGGGTATCGTGGATACTATTACCTGCAATAACATTCCAGCTTTCAACAGGGACGTTTCCTGCATGTCCCAAAGAAGATGGGTTTCTGTGCCTGTGTTATGGGTGCCTTCTGTTTATAACAACAATGCAGTTTTTGATTTGGTTTTCTGGAACAGATTTATTAAACCAGTCTGGCATTTTATTCTGAGAAGAATTGTGCTGTCTGTTGACAAGCTGTAGCTGTTAAAGTGAAACATAAAGTTGCTCACTAATTGTGTTTCGTTATCCTCCACTTGTACAGATAAACCAGGTGGTACATCAGAGGAGGGTTCACCAGGGAGATTTGTTACTTGGATATTTTTCATCCTGCATCACAGGACTCCTGCTTCCTGTGTTGTTTATAACAACACTCCATGTTTCGCACTCCTGCCTCCTTCACAGTGCTGATCTCTGGAGGAAGGAGACGTTTTCCCTTGATGGTGTCACAGCAGTGTCAGCCTGTCATTGCAAATTGTTTACAGCGTGCTGACTACACAACTTGGTCATCATTTTAAAAAGAAATCAACTGGCACTTTAGGGAGGGGCCCATGTCAATCTGCCCAATTAGAAAGTCTCAAATCAGACCAAAACTTCAACAAACACTGACCTGTTGGGTAGTCACAACAGTGCACCCAAATGCCATTGCCACATAGGTGCCAGGGCCATCGGCAAGGTACGTTACCTGAAGAAAGGTATGCCATTTGTAACGTGCTATTTGCCATGGGAGAACCTTTCCTCTGTTCAATGCTGATAGTGAATTTGTAAACTTGTTCTCAGCAGATGTTGACAGTTATACTACAAATAGCAACCAAGAAAATCTTCCCTCTTCCCTCCCCCACTCCCATGCGTGA
The DNA here is from genome assembly GCF_036365525.1 of Heterodontus francisci. Taxonomy (NCBI): domain Eukaryota; kingdom Metazoa; phylum Chordata; class Chondrichthyes; order Heterodontiformes; family Heterodontidae; genus Heterodontus; species Heterodontus francisci. Next base: position 179,681,108 of record NC_090375.1, on the reverse strand, counting down.
CTGCATTGAAACAAGTCAATACAAATCCCTTGTGACTCAATAGATAAATAGGCCACATGGTGTAGCACTGAACTCTACAGATTATCTTCAATCCCTGGTCTCTGAGTTAGCTTGATTAATGTAGTTGACCTCAGTATTCCCAGGGCTAGGTGGAGGGGTGGAAACATCAGACAAGGTCAGTGAGTGTCACTTCCAGCCTCTATCTACTCCAGCGGTTTACTGGCCAACCTCATATCTTCCACACTCTGTTTATCTCAGCTCATTCAAAACTCTCCTGTCTGTGTCCTCTTCCACACCAAGTCTTGCTCACCCATCACCCCTTCCCAAGTACTGACCCACACTGATTCCTGACTCCCCCAACATATCAAATTATTGGAGTGGTTAGAATCTGCAAACTTGCTACATGGAGTAGTTGAGGCGAATAGCATTCATGCATTTACATGGAAACTGGGTAATTACATGAGGGAGACAGGAGCAGGATATAAAGATAGGGTTAGAGGAAGTAGAGTGGGAGGAGCCTCATGTGGAGCTTAAACACTGGATAGATCATGTGGCCCGAATGGCCTGATTCTGTGCTGTAACTTCTGTGTAATGTCATTGAAAATTCTACAAAGCTCCTAGCCAGCACTGCTTTGTTCCACTGATTCCAGCCTCTTGTGCATCTCCCCTTCCCTTTGCCCCACCAGTAGCAGCTCTGCTTTCAGCCTCATGTTCAGGACCTCCCTCCCCGTATCACTCCACCTGCTTCTCTTCCTTCAAGACCCTTTTTAAAACTCACCATTTTAACAAGCTTTTGGTCACCATCTAACCTCTCCTTTTGGTCTTGCACTCACTTCTTTCTGTATGCCTCTGAAAATCCTTGGAATGTTATTTACTAGGCACCAACCTAGTTAATCTGCAATGCCTGCATATTAAAATGTGGAAAGTAGCAGGTTCTCTGAGTTAAGTAGTCCCACAAGTAAAAGTTCAGAGGGAAGCTCTGGATCCTTGCTACATCCGTGAAGAACGGTGGCTTACAATCAGGCAACTAGCAGGAGCAGAATCCATGAACATCCCATCCTCAGCCACGGTGTAACCAAAGCAGTCAACACCCCTGCCACTGAATTTAATATCACCCCCTCCACCACCAACAGACTATGACTACAGTATATATTACCTAGAGAATATGGCTCAGCTGTTTACTATAACTTGGAGAACACCTCCCAGCCCTGTGGCCTCTACTGTCAAGAGGACAAGAGTAATAACCTCATAGAACACCATCAGTCTCCATCGTGACTTGGCCATCTCCTCATCGCCATAGCATCAAAATCCTGGAATTGCCTACTTAGCAGCATCTTTTGGGATTACAGTCAGCACACGGATTCTAGCAATTCTGGAAGGCCCACCACTATTATCTCAAGGCAGCTGAGGATGGGCAATTAATTTGGCCCACATCTGAAGAACATCATTTTAAAACAAATATTGAAATGGAAGAAGATAAAAAGATATAGAAAAAGACAGTGACGTTGGATATTTTTTAAATTTGTTGTTTGAATGTGGGCAACATTGGCAAGATGATCTCTCATCATCTTGCAAAGCGATGGGCCACCATCTTGAACCGTTAACTGTTTTTACAACAGTGTCACTTCCTATTCCACTTAAAGGGGAATTGAGAATCAACTGCTTTCTATGAGACTTGAATCCCATGTAGACCACACTGGCTCAGGATGGCAGCTTTCCTTTCCTTTCTTGAAGAATAGTGGAGAACAGTTGGGACTTTACAACAATCTGGCAGCATTCATGGTAATTTTCTAGTGTCAACCAAAACATTTGCAGATTTATTGGATTTCATTTTAACAGCTCGGTATGTTGGGATATGGATTCACAATTTCCAGATTGCTGGCACAGTACCTGATTTGGCTAGATTGCTCCAATCGAAGAGCTGGCATGAGCACAATGGGCCAAATGGCCTCCTGTGCAGAATCATCAGCCCAGTTTCAAAATCCTCATCCAGATCCAAGAGGGCTTGATAATCATGTTGCTTTTTTTTTTGCAGACCATGACCTTGCAAAATGTAAATTTGACCTCAAATTCAAGGGAGAGAGTAAGAGAAGACTTGTGGCTTGAAGCCTTGGTGAAAGTGGTGAGTCAGATCGTTATGCCCACCACTGAACCACAGGTTGACTTCCCGCTCTTGCATGAACAAGCAAAAAGCAGATGGTTTGGTTTGATGGTTTGACAAAAACACATTAGCTCCAAGTTATATCAGCATTAATATTGTCTTTAGCATAAAAAGAAGACATTAAATTGCAAGGACTTGTTTGAATAAACTAATTTTCTGTTGAGATTCCACCTTCTCAATCAGTTGGATTGCCTTTCTGGGCAGGGAGCAGTCAGAGCAGCTTTGCACCCTGTATTTTCCGTGGCACCTTTCTTTTGTTTACAGATCCCTCCATGACCTTGCCTTTCCCTATCTCTAACCTCCCGCTCTACAACCCACTGAGATATCTCTGCTCTTCCAATTCTCGCATCCCAAGTTTTCTTCGCTCTGTCATTGTTGGCCGTGCCTTTAGCTGCCAAGGCCCTAAGCTCTGGAATTCCTTCCCTAAACCCCTCTGCTTCACTACCTCTCTCTCTCTCTCTCTCTCTTTCTCTTTCTCTTTCTCTTTCTCTCTCTTTTTCTCTCTCTTTCTCTTTCTCTTTCTCTCTCTTTTTCTCTCTCTTTCTCTTTCTCTCTCTTTCTCTCATCATCTATCCTAACATCTCCGTATGCGACTCAGTGTCAAATTTTATCTGATAACTTTCCTGTGAAAGTGCCTTGGGATGTTTTACTACTTCAAAGGTGCTATGTAAATGCAAGTTGTTGTTGCATCAGGACCAAGTTTGATTTATTATCCAGGTCTGGATTGGTACAGTATAGATTGATAAGCACTCCTCGATTTTGAAAATTATAGGTGGCAGGCGAGCTCTGCACTCTTCCCCATATCGATATCGTGACCTTTATTTTTGTGTTGTACATCCTTTTTTTTTATAATTAGATGTCTGAACATAAAAAGCCCAGTTTTCACCACTTTGAGTCATCTGATCTCGATGCCAGTTATTCTCCTGAGGTAAAGATATGTTTTTGCCTCAGCTGCACAATTCATATTCTCATAAGCCCCTTTATAAGAGAAGCGCTTTGAAGGGTTGTCCATACCTTACTGGTAAAAGTTCCTTTTTTCTCTTAATTTGCTTATCAGGATCATTGCAAAGATTAATAATTCCATGGCTTTCAGTTCTCCTGCTCCTTGCAAAGACATGTGCTCTGAGGTATGCCTGACCAGTTAGACAAGCAGCAAGTTCCAAATGACCAGTTCTTCACATGTGATCCTTGTGCCTGGATGTTAAGTGTTGGAAAGCTTATCAAAGCCTGATCCTGCCCTCACTCCACACCCACACTCGCATGATTTTCCAGCAGGGATCAGCCAGGAACAATAAAAGAAAGACTTACATTTATATAGCACTCTTTCACAACCACAGGACGTCTCAACGTGCTTTACAGCCAATGAAATACTTGTGAAGTGTCGTCGCTATTGTATTGTAGGAAAGACGCAACCAATTTGGGCACAGCAAGCTCCCACAAACATCAATGCGTTAATGACCAGATAATCTGTTTTTTGTGATGTTGCTTGAGGGATAAATGTTGGCCAGGACACTGGGGTTAACTCCCCTGCTCTTCTTCAAAATAGTGGGATCTTTTCCATCCACCCAAGAGGGCAAATGGGGCCTTGGTTGTGTGTCCCATCTGCCAGATGCCATCTCCGCCAGTGCAGCTCTCCCTCAGTATCGCACTTGACTTCTGTGCTCAACTCCTGCAGTGGGACTTAAACCCACGACCTTCTGATTCAGAGGTGCGAGTACTACCAACTGAGTCCCAACTGACGCCTAATAATATAATCGTATAACGCACCACAATAATACCTGATAACTGGAACAATGTCCCTAACTTTATTTACTGGCGAAGGGCACTAAGGATAATTGTAGCTCCTTTCTCAGTCTGCTCCCATCAATGACCTGGCTAACATTCGTGAGATAAGTACAACATAAGAAAAAAACCTATGGCATTCTTAATCAGCTGGGCTAAGTAAGAAAGAATGAATTCATACTATAGTGGTTGGAGGAGTAGCTGGGCTGGGTGGGGGATGGGGTGCGGGTGCTTGGAAATTAGGTGCCAGTGGATCAACTTTACATGTACGGTTGCTCAGAAGTAATGGATGTGACATTCTTATTCTGCCAGGATCTTTTCTAATTTTGGCAAGGTCCTTGCAGGTCAGTAGTTATTTAATTGCTCCACCATTGGCTGCTGCCTAGGCCCTAAGCTCTGGAATTCCCTCTCTTCAGCCGCTTGGTCCCTGTCTCCTCCTTTTAAGATGTTCTATTAAAACTTACCTCTTTGACTAAGCCTTTGGTCACCTGCCCTTTGTGTGGCTTGCTGTAAAATTCAGTCTGATAATGCTCCTGTGGAGTGCCTTGGCTATATAAATGCAAGTTGCAGTGGCAAAAGTTTGATAGCTTGCACAGGTAGGCTAAGAGCTGATCACACCTGCAGCCGAACGCCAGGTAATGAGCGATATTGGAAGCACCTCAGACACCAACTCACTAACTGTAGCTACTGTCTCTATTGATGATGGGTTATTTACTTCACAGGCCAGGACCAAAGACTTTTTGTTTGAAGATTTAAGAACTTGTCAAAAATGTTTGGAGTTATAGTTGCAGTCATTGGTTTACAAAATGTCTTCCTATTTTTGGTTGTGAATTTTAATTTTTGTATTTGCATTCGGTACATACAGAACATGAAGTTAGTAATCTCTCTCGGCTGCTTTTTGTCCATAAGAGTCTCACATAACTGATTCTAAGGATCACTGTTTAAAAAATGAAATCTATATTTCTGTGATGAAAGTTTTGAGAAAGTGACGATCCAGTTAATGATACTTCAGGGAAGGAAATGAGTTTCGGGGAAGTTTAGCTGAACCACAGATTCATTTTGGCACAAAGCCTGTGTGGGGTGTGACAGGGAACTGAATGTACTTGTAAATTTAAATTCACAACTTTTAGAAATGAGGCTGTTTTGGTGCAGTCTTGGGAAGAACCTCTCTCCTTCCACCTTCACTCCATATCCTATTTTACTGTTTAAGGGCATGTATTTAAACAAACCAGTATACGGGACCAGACGTGGGAACCCAGCCAGTGATGATTCCCAGTTCAACACTTGTGAAATGAGCATACTGGAGATGTGCGTAACACCCTGCCACTCTGCGGTCCATTAAGTGGATGCCGTCTGAGTGAAATCTGCCACATTTGCATCCTTTTAAACCATACGGTTCCCCATTTCTATTGTAAACATTCACCTTGATTTATTTATGCTGCAGAAATGTGAAACCCTGAAATCACAGATTCTGCTACAAAGCGTCCATTGTCTGGAGCGGACAATTATACCCTTATGTCAACTGAGCAAACAGCTTGCTATTTTTTAAATTTACCCCCGCCAACCCTGCCACATTCTGAAAGTGAAATGATACTCACCAAGAGTCATATTCATAATCACCCTAGGGTAAGATACCAAATCACCACTTGGGACCTTTACCCCAGTTTGTAACCAATGAGGACGGGTGGGCGATGGGACAAAACTGGCAGATATAACAGTAACCAAGAAACACACATTTCTCAAAAGAGTAGGCATCCTAGTTAATTGTCCCTTTGCCCGCTTCTGCTCATTAAATGAAAATTGCCAATTGTAACATCTTCAGTCGTGACCTGGAAGAAACCAGCTTGCTGAGCATGCTGGTCTGATTTCATCCCTCATCTATGCTGAGTTTGTTTATCTACCTGGCTCAGTACTGCAGCAGCCAGTGACTGTGGGTGATGGTTTGGTGGAGGTAGCAACAATAAAGACAGCCCACTCTCCTTCCTCCCTGAAGGAGGATAACATGACTGCATTAGAAATGGTGATGTTCAAAAGAGGTACAGTTCAAAAATAATTGAAGACGAATTATCACCACAGTGGACTACAAAAGGAGAGCCAAAAGTCGCAGTTACTTTTCCTTAGACAAATGCATTTCTCTTGGAATTGGCCGCATATGTCAGAATAAACATAATTTTCAGCATATGTCTGGGTATTTCCGTTCCATTGTACACACAAGATTGTCATCAGAGTACAGCAGCTGACAGTTCTGTTGTTTCAGCCACTCCAGTGTTGGATTTTGCTTCAGCATTTCAGCTTGGCACTCGTTCCGGTTGGGTCCCGTTCAATTATCCTGACGTAGTGCATTGTGTCCCATCCTTTCCAGGATCCTGATTGCTGCTGTGTCAGTAAATTGATGGAGCAACACTTCCAGGAATTATAACAGATCATGCAAAAACAAAATGACATTTGTTATGCACAGTGTTAAGAACATTTCTGTCATAAAATGAAATGAAGACACTTACAAACATCTTTCTCAATCATACCCGCACATGTTTAGTGGTTTTATTGGCTCATTTTGTTGTGGTTGATTTGATTTTTGTATAAATTTGCTGCAGCAGTGCAGTAAGCTCAGTTTTTTGATGAGCGAGTATGCGCAGAATTTTTATCGAGGCCTAGATTTCCCAATTGGCATGATTTTTAACTTTGACAGTTACCCGGCACAGATCATGTGCCCTAATATCTGACAAAGCAGAACAACTGAGAATAAAGCGGGGCCACTGGAGATCATAAGCCAGCGACTTCAGCAAAGGAAGAATTTTTGAGCATTTGTTGATCTGCCTTTTAACATGCTGCGCTGCCCACTGCTATAAAACCATTCCTTTCAAAGGCTGTGGCCTCTTCGTTCTATTCTGTTTCATCCAGCAGTCAAATGCCATTGCTCATCATTGTTTCTCTTGACACTGTGTAATTGAGAAATTCAGACCGTAAAACTACTAATTTAGTTTGATTTCACGCCACAGTTCCCACCTCGCCAAGTTTGTCCCCCCTCTGTCACGAAAACACTGACTCGTGTTTTGATAACAGTGTCAAAAGGCAGACAGTTCCCATGTGACTTCAGGTGACCATTCTTTGTAGTTGAGTCTTGACTGCCCCCCCACCAACCCCACCCTGAAGTGTCAGCGTTAGCCGAGCTCAGGTGGTAGCACTTTTGCTTCTGAGGCTGAAGTTACAGGTTCAGCCCTCACTTCAGAAGATAGTGTAGACCAACGCTCCAGTTCAGTACTCCTGCAGTGCTGCACTATCAAAGGGGTTAAACTGGATGAGGCTTCATTTTCCTTTACAGGTGAGCATTAAAAGATCCCATGGCACTATTTAAAGAAAGGCAGTGACCTCTCTGTGTCATGGCCAGCATTTCTCCTTCAGCTAACGCTACCAGAAACACATGAAACTCATTGCTATTTATGGGATCTTGTGCATAACATGGCCACTGTGTGTTTGACTGTGATAACAAGGCTCATTACATTTCAGAGTAATTCATTGTACATAATGCCTCCTAAGCTCGTTGTGTGGGGGGAGCTTTCGAGAATGGCATGAGCATAATTCTTCCTCTAGGTATTGGCTATGAAAGGTCCATATAAACCAAGCAGTTAGCGTGACAGCACTCAGCCTGAGTATATGAGAAGACGTGGCATCCAGCATCTCTGGTAGCGCGTGTTTCCATTTGGCAGCAGCTGCACTGCTGTCTCTGGAGAAGCAGGTAACCATCAGTCAAAGCTGTTTTCAGCTCCTCAAGCAGTACTTGTACTGCCCCCTTGAGCTAAGTGTTGTGCTCTAAAATGGCATTACAAAAGATATGATATGACATCTTTCACCCCATCATAAGAAAATAAGAAATAGGAGCAGGAGCTGGCATATGGCCCCCTCAAGCCTGCTCCGCCATTCAATATGATCATAACTGATCTACCTCAACTTCACTTGCCCACTTTATCCCTTGATTTCCTTAATGTCCAAAGATTTATCAATCTCATTCTTGAATATAGTCAACAACTGAGAGAATTCCAAAGATTCACAAACCTCCGAGTGAAGAATATGGCCGACCTCTTACGCTAAGACTGTGACCCCCAAGTTCGAGAATCTCCAGCTTCTACCCTATCAAGCCCCTTAACAATTTTATATGTTTTAATGAGATCACCATCCATTCTTCTAAACTCTGGAGAATATAGGCCCATTCTGCTCGATCGCTCCTCATAGATCAACCCTCTGTTCTCAGGAATCAATCTGCTAAACATTTGTTGCGCCTTTCACTTAAGACAAGTATATATCGTTCTTTAGGTAAACTATGTATAGTTCTCCAGGTGTGGTCTCACCAAATCCCTATGTAATTGCAGCAAGACTTTACTTTTTTGCTCCAACTCCCTTGCAATAAAGACTAACATGCCATATGCTTTCCTAATTGCTTGCTGTACCTGCACGTTAACTATTGAAACCTGGGTATCTCATTCTACTTGAATTTATGTGTGGCAAACCCAGCTTTATTTGCAGTGAATTTGTCTTGTCTGTGTGAAACAAGTTGCATTTGCCCAGCATCTTTAGCTTGGAAAATGTTTCAAGGGGGAATAGATGAAAGGATTAGATGCCATGCAATTGTGAGAGAGGTAAGCTTGGCAAAAAGATGGGCTTTTGATTTTTAAAAAGAAAAAGACTTTCATTTGTCGAGTGCCTTTCATGATCTCAGGAAGTCTGAAAGCTGTTTACTGCCAATGAAGTACTAATGAAGGGTAATGACAGTTGTAGTGTAGGAAAACCCAGCAGCCAATTTGTGCCCACACGTAACCATGAAAAAAAATTCTTTTCAGATTTCTCAATACACGCTCAAAATTTCCAACTCCATCTCCTCTGGCCCTTCAGCCGTTATGACACCTCTGACTGTTCAACTGCTCCCTCACCTATGCCACTGACTTGATTGTTCCCACCAAATAATTCCTATCTCTCACCCCCTGCTGATTCCCCTCCCCCAACCCCCACCTTTACAGTTCCAGCTTCACTTCCTGAAGTCCAAGAGTTGCAAACTCCATCACATTTGGTGCACTTCTTCATTGTCACTTCCATCAAGCACAGCTGTGTCTCACTTTTCTCAGTCTAGTCCTGCTATTACCCCAGGATCATCCTGTAGAACAAGAACAAATCATAGCCATGTAATAAGTAACTAGGATGGACTGCCTCATCAAACCTCTTTCCCCTCCAATGTGAAGTGTAAAGGTGCCATGGATGACTTGGTTTTTAAGATTGAGAGCAGCCATGGTGATGCACTGGCCAGTACCTCCCCTCCCTCTAACCCACCCCCACCCCACACCCACGTTGTTCCTGTCTTCCACTCACCAATCCCCACTCAAGACAACCCATCCAGTTCCTCCTCTTGCCATCTCCAAGCTTACATTTTCCATGAAGACCTATCACGGACTCCCTTGCACTTCTCCCTACTCTACTAGCCCTCCCAGTCCATTCTATAAATGGCCCCTCTTTGACCAGGTACTGTCCTTTTACCTTTCACAAAGTGCTCCATGCTGATCTCCCAACAAAACCTCCGTTTGACTCTCATTAATTTGGCTTCCACCCTGCTCGAAGCACGGAGTCCAGTTCGGCCATTGTTATGAATGACATCCTCTGTGTACCCTTTCTTATCCCGTTTCTGTGATCACTTCCTTTCCACTGCCTTTCGTCAGCTTAAGACGGCATGGTAGCAGCCCTACATGTCTGAACGCAGCTAGAATCTCTCTTTTGCCCTACCACCTCTGGAGATGTCCAAGGATCTAGCCTTGGCCACTCACTGTTTCTCATTGACATGCTGCCCCTCGGTGACAACATCTGGTGAGGAAGCGTTGCACTGTCTGAGATGCTGTCTTTTAGACGTGATGTTAAACCCGAGGCTCCATCAGACTTGTAAGGTGGACATTGAAGATCCCACGTCACCATTCAAGGAACAGCAGCACTGGGGAATGCAGGTTCTCCTGATGTCTTGGCCAATATTTTTCCTTCAACCAACACTTAAAACAGATTATCTGGTCACTTATTACATGGCTATGCGTGGGAGCTTGCTGCAGTCCATCCCGGTTAAAAAGCAGCCAAGGTTTGTCCTTGTTCTACAGAATGATCCTGGGGTAATAGCAGGACTAGACTGAGAAAAGTGAGACACAGTTGTGCTTGATGGAAGTGACAATCAAGAAGTGCACCAAATGTGATGGAGTTTGCAACTCTTGGACTTCAGGAAGTGAAGCTGGAACTGTAAGGGTGGGGGTTGGGGGAGGGGAATCAGCAGGGGGTGAGAGATGGGAATTATTTGGTGGGAACAATCAAGTCAGTGGCATTGTTGAGGGAGCAGTTGAACAGTCAGAGGTGTCATAATGGCTGAAGGGCCAGAGGAGATGGAGTTGGACATTTTGAGCGTGTATTGAGAAATTTGAGAAGAGTTTGTTCTGTAGTAGATGGTGAAATAATGAGGTTTAGGGGCAGGGAGAGGGATGTGAGGGTAATGCCAAAGAAGAGGAGAGTGGTTAGAGATTGTCAGTAATGGAGAAATGCATTGGCCATAAGAAATGGCAAGTCTAGGTTGTGGGTGTTAAAATTGTGAGGAGATGAGGGAAGTTGGAGTAGAGGGAACTGGAGAGTTTAGGTTAAGATCACCACAGATGAGGGATTGCTCTATGCACTGGCTAAGAGAAGAGATTTTGATGCCATGGGCATGGTAAGGTGGTACACAAGGAGGATTTTGAGTGAGAGGTTGTAGTGATAGAAGAGTAAGAATTGCTCAAAGGAGGTGGGAGTGAGAGAGGAATAGGGAGAGAAGCTGAGGTGAGACTCGGGGACCAAGCTGCACAACCACAGCCGTGATGGTTTTGAGGGCAAGTGATAGACTGTATAATCAGAGGAGAGGGCTGTGGTGACGGGGAAGGAGTCTATATCTGTAGGTAGTGTTTCTCGTCAGCACCAGCATGTTGGTGTATTCGCAGCGAGGTGATGGGCGGAGAGAGTTTCTTTTGCAAGGTAGCCGAAAATGGCACGCTAACTTAGCCTTAATTCCACGCTTAAGTGAATGGAAATCTAGGTTTAGTTTAGCAGCCTAGTGCCACTGCACATTAATCTGCTGTGCCAAAGGGTGGCCAATATGTGGGTCATGCCCAATGATTCTTCACATCAGTCAGCTGTCACTCTCAACCAGCTCATTTGACAGCCGAGGCCTCAAGGTGTCGCAAGCCATTTTTCCAGAGGGAAGAGAAGAGATAGGAGAAAAAAAAGTCATTGTGAGAATGGGCTGAGTGCTGGCCCTTGGTCACAGGATAGACATGTATTTGGCATGATGTATTTGGAGGCAAAATAACACTCCAGCACTTGATGGTCGGGGAACGGAAAACGTGTAACCTTAAATGAACTGAAGTGAAAGGTCCTGCAGGAAAACTCAATCATTGTCACACTTTAATTCCACAAAGTGCTGGATCTACCCTGTGTGACATGTTCTCTTATTAGAACTTTGATTTAAAAAAATAAATGTAGGGTGAACAGACCAGCTGATGTGGGTTATTTGTTGACAAGTAATAAGATTCAGCAGTTGGGCATGGTGTTTGTTTATGTTGCGTCACTTGCCTGGGTTTGCCAGGATTTCTTTTTAATACACTATATCTGCTTTGTTTGTGCCATGAGGAAGGGAGCCACCAGTAGTGATCGATTTATCCATTCCTCTGAAATTTTGAGTGTTTTCAACATGTCCTGCCGTACTTGTAGGTTCTACTCAATCTTGTGTGATGAAATAATATCGTCCTTTAGCAGTGTTAGCTGGTCAGGATGAAGGTCGCCTCAAAGTTCACAGTCCATAACATTTGTGAGACATTATCACCTTTTTCAGGATCCAGCTGTTCCTGGTGTTGGGGGATTCCCTGGTTGGTTAGAATGCAAGGATCTGGGAAATGGACCATGACGCAAGTTGTATAACACTTTTGCAATTGGAATTTAACAGGTAAATGACTCCACTGACAGAATTGCCATGTAATTTGTTCCTTCCCTCTTTCCTCTTCTGTTCTTCCCTTCCTTTTCTTCCAACCCTGTAAACACAATAAGTAAACCCTCCCAGGCAATGAGTTTTAACTGCTGCCTGCCATCAGTGGCAAAAGTAAACAGTTGCAACCAACAACGCATTGGCCAGGAATTTCCTTGGATTTGTGCCCAGTCTGCCATAGGAACTTGGGTGGAAGTGTGGCGCAGAGTTTTCACTGCAATTCAGCAGAGCTAAGCAGCTCCAAGGAAATTCCCAGTCATTGCTTACTATTTTGGGTTTGGCCACAGGTTATCAGACTGTCTATACTGACCTTTCACCCCAATGGAGGGGAGGACCAGACTTTGCACTATCTGAACATGTGCAGGATGCACATTTCGCATATGCAGCATTTTCCATTGTTGTCCTAGCCACCTTGCAGTAGTACACAGCAGGGTACTTTCCCAAATGAACTTACCAATTGCGAACACCTGTCCTGGCACAGCTGGCTCTCCTCCCCAAGCTGGAGGCGTTTACTTTGAATCATGATCGGAGTAAATAAGTGCAACCTTTAGACTTAGAACATCTGTAAATCAGCCCAAGTTTCAGTACAAGTACCAATTTCCAGTTGTAGCACAGCTGGGCTTCAGTTGTCACTGTGCTTCTTTTACATTACTGGAGGGAGTTGAGTGCTTGTGCCAGTTCCAGTGGTTCTGATTCTCTGATCTGATTTATCCAAACAGTTTAGGGAATGTCCCTATCTGAACTGTATTAATCCATCTAATTATGATGACATTTTGTCCATTTTTTTGTGATTTGCTGAAATACATTTTGGGTACAATGCAACATTTTAATCAATTTTCAAAAAGCTATCAGATGTGCTGTTAGTCACATGGAAGGGTAGAACATTTAAAATCTATCCTGTTGTATTATGGTATCTGATTCAACAGCATGTAAGTTTATTGAAGTTTTAACTACTTTGGTAAAACCAAGATCTCTTAAGGAAGTCTTAGTAAAATACCACTTATTTGATGTAGGAAACTTGGTCAACATTTCATATGAGGCAACAACTGAGAAAGCACATACAAGACACTATTTGTAACAGTATAGTTACCTGGAACACACTTTCCACTGGATCTGGTGCACCTTTACAAAAATGCTGCAGAGCGACAGAAATATTGTGGATGAGCTCAAAATAACAACTGCCTTTAACCTGTGGCAATGCTCTGTCTTAAAGAGAATTGTGCATGGATGATGTAATTCGTGTTTTGATGTGCATGTGTGTAGTTTTTTTTTATTTGTTTGTGGGATGTGGGCATCACTGGCTAGGCCAGCATTTATTATCCATCCCTAATTGCCCTTGAACTGAGTGGCGTGCTCGGCCGTTTGAGTTAACCACGTTGCTGTGGGTCTGGAGTCACATGTAGGCCAGACCAGGTAAGGACAGCAGATTTCCTTCCCTAAAGGACATTAGTGAACCAGATGGGTTTTTACAACAATTGACAATGGTTTCATGGTCACCATGAGACTAGCTTTTAATTCCAGATTTTTTTTTAATCAATTGAGTTCAGGTAGTGCAGCTTAGGCACAATACAACAAAACAAGTTTCCTGATTAGAGCAAAACTGTTTCTAGGAGCAAAAATTCCAGTGGCTTTACCCACCTGCTACAGTGAAATTACAATCCCACTTTATAATGAAGATCTGGGCATTAACCTTCAGCTTAGTCCTTAGGCAGCAGTGAAGTATACGTCAGTGGAAACCCCCCCCCAGTGGCTGTAGGTGTGGAATACCTGGGGTAATGTTTCAAAACGGGGTCAGGAACTCAACGCCCGGATGATTTATAGGTCCTGACCCTGCGTCTCAGCTGCGTTGCTTAATATTTAAATGTTAATACCATGACTGGGCAGGAGGGAGCTCTGTTCCCAATTCATGGCACCGAGCATCTGCAGGAGGCGGCAACGAGCAGCAAAGGCAGGTGGCAGCCATGATGCGGCCTGCCGTTGCCTTGCCGAAGAGAGCAGGCAGCTGCTTGGAGGACCAGCAGAATAAAGAGGTGAGGCAGCGCTTACCGAATTAAAAATTAAAGTCCTGTGCTGTTTCAGCAATAAAGTTATCCCTTTGCCCACTGTGAGTGCACAGCTGTTGGCCTATCATGCACCAGACTGGTCGGGATCACCGGAATTGCAATTGGAAATGAGTGTGCCCCACCCCACCGGCTTCTCCATGCGCTTAATGGCCCTTTAATTGGAGCCGAGCAGCTTCCACATTTCCTCCCCCCTCCCCATGCCCCATTAAAAATTTTGGACTGTCCCGGAGGCATCAGGTTCCAGAGACGACCTCCAGGACGACGATTTTCAAATCGTGTCTGCACCCGGTCTTAACCATCGCAGCATTTGAAAATCCGGCCTCGAGTCTCTATCTGTGCACAAACTAATTTCTGACTATTTTTAAAACTGTTCATTCGAGTTCAGCGACTGGAATCAAACAGCTGGATCTCCAGGGTTGCAATCCTGTTTACAATGAATGAAATCAGATCAGGCACTGAGAGAATGGAGAGTGGCGATTGCAGAAATTGGTTCAGATCCAAATCTTTGCAAACCTTATGAATGTAACTCCAGATGGAGACAGCTTGACATGAGCTGAATCAGCATTGGTGAGGATTAGCTGCTTCTCTGTCTCATTGAACTGTTGGCCCATCATTACTCATCTCAGTCCTGCTTTAGTTAACTGGATTTTGGCAACACAGTTTCCTGAAGTCCTCAGTGGCTCAGCAGATCAGTGCAGTGCCTAGTGCAGAACTGAGCTGTATAGACCAGGAAAGTCCTAGGTTTGATTGTTGGGTTTACACAGTTAATGGGGCTGTAGAATTTTATAAAGTTAGCAGTAGCATCCCTGGGTTTGGGCGTACACATTGGATGGTACGTCCAGTGAAAACTGTGCTTTGGGGGGAAGGAAAGTAATTGCTGGAATCACTGGACTGAATAGAGGAGAGGGGATTGCATGGTCCATTGTATCAAACACTGCAGATTGGTTGAGGAAGACAAGGAGAGAGAGTGCATCACCGCTACAGAGCATATCCAGTTGTGACTTGGCCAAGGTGGCCTTGCTGCTGTAAAGAGCAAGGAAGTCAGACAATGAATGAGACATGAAAGTTTAAAAGAGGTGGGCTTCGAACTGGGAGGTTAGAGTTGATACTAACTCGTGAGGATGTAACTGAAGATCCTTTCCCCTTGTGGGAGAATCTAGAACTATTTAAAAATAAGGGGTCGCCCATTTAAGACAGATGAGAAATTTTTTTCTCTGAGGGTCATGAGTCTTTGGAACTCTCTTCCTCAAAAGACAGTGGAAGCAGAGTCTTTAAAAATGTTAAAGGCAGAGGTATTTAGGTTCTTGATATGCAAGAGGGTGCAAGGTTATCGGGGGTAGGCGGGACTGTGGAGTCGAGGTTTCAGTTAGATCAGCCATGAACTTACTGAATGGCAGAGCAGGCTCAAGGGCTGAGTGACCTACTCCTGCTCCTAACTCATATGTTCTCATCCCTGGAACCATTCTCGTAAATCTTTTCTGCAACTTCTCAAAAGCCTTCATATCGTTCCCAAAGCGTGGTGCCCAGAATTGGACACAATACTCCAGTGTTTTATAAAGGTTCATCATAACTTCCTTTCTTTGGTACTCAGTGCCAGGATCCCACATGCCGTGTTTAACTGCTTTCTCAACCTGGCTTGCCACCTTCAATGATTTGTGTACATATACCCCCAGGTGTCTCTCTGTTTCTGCACCCCCTTTAGCATTGTATCCTTTATTTCATGTTACATCTCCTCGGTCTTCCTACCAAAATGCATCCCTTCACAGTTCATCTGCCACGTGTCCGCCCATTCCACCAGCCTGTCTATATGCTCTTGAAGTCTATCACCATCCTCCTCATAATGCTCCCAAGTTTTTTTTTTTATCATCCACAAATGTTGAAATTGTGCCCTGCACACTCAAGTCTAGGTCATTAATATAGATCCAGAAAAGCAGTCGTCCAAATACTGATCCCTGGGGAACCCCACTGTATATCTTCCTCCAGTTCAAAAAAACAACTATTCCCAATGACTCTGTTTCCTGTCACGCAGCCAACTGTGTATCCATGCTGTCACTATTCACTCTGCCTTTTAAGCTATGGGCTTCAACTTTGTTGGCATGCCTATTATGTGGCACTTTATCAGCGCCTTTTGGAAGTCCATGTACACCATATCAACTTTAATACCCTAATTAACCCTCTCTGTTAGCTCATCAAAAAACCTCAATCAAGTTAGTTAAGGACAATTTTCCTTTAACAAATCTGTGCTGGCTTTCCTTAATTAATCCACATTTGTTCAGGTGACCGTTAACTTTGACCCGGACTACCGTTTCTATATCTTTCCCACCATCGAGGTTAAACTGACTAGACCGTAGTTTTTTAAAATTTGTTCTTGGGATATGGGCATAGCTGGCTCGGCATTTATCACCCGTCCCTAATTGCCCTTGAGAAGGTGGTGGTGAGCTGCCCTTGAACCGCTGCAGTCCATCTGGTACAGGTACGCTCACAGTGATATTAGGATGGGGGAATACCAGGATTTTGACCCAGTGACAGTGAAGGAACGGTGATATATTTTCAAGTCAGGATGGTGTGTGGCTTGGGGGGGAACTTGCAGGTGATGGTATTCCTATTGCATCTGTTGCCCTTGTCCTTGTAGGTGGTAGAGGTCGCAGGATTGGAAGGTGCTGTCAAAGGAGCCTTGGTGAGTTGCTGCAGTGCATCTTGTAGATGGTACACACTGCTGCCACTATGCCTCGGTGGTGAAGGGAGTTAATGTTGAGGATGGTGGATGGGGTGCCAATCAAGCTTGCGGCTTTGTCCTAAATGGTGTTGAGTTTCTTGTGTTGTTGGAGCTCTATCCATCCAGGCTAGTGGAGAGTATTCCATCAGACTCCTGACTTGTGCCTTGTAGATGGTGGACAGGCTTTGGAAAGTCAGGAGGTGAGTTACTCTCAGTAGAAGTTCCAGCCTCTGACCTGCTGTTGTAGTTATCGCATTTATGTGGCTGATCCAGTTCAGTTTCTGTTCAAAGGTGACCCCCTTGGATGTTGATAGTGAGGGATTCTGCGATGGGTAATGCCATTGAACATCAAGGGGAAATGGTTAGATTTTCTGTTGTTTGAGAATGTCATTGCCTGGCACTTGTGTGGCACGAATGTTACTTGCTACTTACCAGCCCAAGCCTGGATGTCATCCAGGTCTTGCTGCATCTGGACATGGGCTGCTTCAGTATCTGAGGAGTCGCGAATGGTGCTGAACATTGTGCAATCATCAACAAATAGCCCCATGTCTGACCTTATGATTGAAGGAAGGTCATTGATGAAGCAGCTGAAGATGGTTGGGCCTAGGACACTACCCTGAGGAACTCCTGCACTGATATCCTGGGACTGAGATGATTGGCCTGCAAAACCACGACCAGCTTCCTTTGTGCTAGGTATGACTCCAACCAGCAGTGTTTTCCCCAGATTCCCATTGGCTCCAGTTTTGCTAGGGCCTTTGATGCCATACTCGGTCAAATGCTGCCTTGATGTCAAGGGCAGTCACTCTTACCTCACCTCTTGAGTTCAGCTCTTTTGTCTGTGTTTGAACCAGGATTGTAATGAGGTCACGAGCTGAGTGGCCCTGGTAGAACCCAAACTGAACGTCAGTAAGCAGGTTATTGCTAAGCAAGTGCTGCTTGATAGC
This sequence comes from Heterodontus francisci, assembly GCF_036365525.1. Classification (NCBI taxonomy): domain Eukaryota; kingdom Metazoa; phylum Chordata; class Chondrichthyes; order Heterodontiformes; family Heterodontidae; genus Heterodontus; species Heterodontus francisci. The sequence continues at coordinate 179,663,416 of NC_090375.1, read as the reverse complement.
ACTGTCGACGACACCTTCCATCAATTTTCTGATCAAGAGTAGACTGATGGGGCAGTAATTGGCCGGGTCGCATTTGACCTGCTTGTTGTGCACAAGACATACATACCTGGGAAATTTTCCACATTGCTGGGTGGATGCCAGTGTTGTAGCTATACTGGAACAGCTTGGCTAGGGGCACGGCAAGTTTTGGAGCACAGGTTTTCAGTACTATTGCCGGAATATTGTCAGGCCCCATAGCCTTTGCAGTATCCAGTGCCTTCAGCCATTTCTAGAATCACGTGGAGTGAATCAGATTGGCTGAAGACTGGCATCTGTAATGCTGGGGACCTCAGGAGGAGGCCGAGATGCATCATCCACTCGGCACTTCTGGCTGAAGATGATTGCAAATGCTATAGCCTTGTCTTTTGCACTGACGTGCTGGGCTCCCCCATCATTGAGGATGGGGCTATTTGTGGCGCCACCTCCTGTTCATTGTTTAATTGTCCACCACCATTCACGACTGGATATGGCAGGATTGCGGAGCTTAGATCTGATCTGTTGGTAGTGGGATCACTTAGCCCTGTCTGTTGCATACTGTTTCAGCTTTTTGGCATGCAAGTAGTCCTGTGTTGTAGCTTCACAAGGCTGACACCGCATTTTGAGGTATGCCTGGTGCTGCTCCTGGCATGCTCTCCTGCATTCCTTCATTGAACCAGGATTGGTCCCCCAGCTTGATGGTAATGGTAGAGTGGGGGATATGCCGGGTTTTGAGGTTATAGACTGTGGTTGAATACAATTCTGCTGCTGCTGATGGCCCACAGTGCCTCATGGATGCTTAGTTTTGCATTGCTAGATCTGTTTGAAATCTGTCCCATTTAGCACAGTGGTAGTGCCACACAACACGATGGTGAGTATCTTCAATGTGAAGACAGGACCTAGTCTCCACTAGGACTGTGCGGTGCTCACTTCCACCAATACTGTCCTGGATAGATGCATCTGCGACCGGTAGATAGCTGAAGACGAGGTCAAGTAGGTTTTTGCCTCTTGGTTCCCTCACCAACTGCCACAACAGACACAGTCTAGCAGCTATGTCCTTTAGGACTTGGCCAGCTTGGTCAGTAGTGTTGCTACTGATCCCTTTTGGTGATGGACGTTGAAGTCCCCCACCCAGAGTACATTCTGTGCCCTTGCTACCTCAGTGATTTTTCCAGTTGGTCTTCAACATGGAGAAGCACTGATTCATCAGCCAAGGGGAGCAGTAGGTGGTAAACAGCAGGAGGTTTCCTTACCTTACCTTGGGATGTTTTTCTGTGTTAAAGGCACTATATAAGTGCATGTTACTGTTTAATCTTAATTAATCTTTTCACTGAGTGAATGTTGACTTTCAATGAAGGTATAATTTTCACTTTGGGTGTGGTTAAAAATTATATTTAAAATTACATAAAACAAGAGGAACCATGGACAAGATTCCAGTTTGATTCCCGTTTAAATTACATGGTTTTCCATGATATGTGTTGACTTTTCTACTATTTCAATAAAACAAAACAGGTTTTCCAATGAAATATGATTGTTCAGACATTCGGTAAGCACACAAAACTACTCCTATTATGACCCAGATCATAGGATTGGGTTGACAATACTTGACCTGGAAGAAGTTAATGAAGCTGCTCTTTATAGATAGGGAATTGTGCTGAGGTGTTGGTATAATACTGTGTTGTAAATAGGTTATACTCGAGCTGGCAGTGTTAGCAGTTTAGGTGGACGGTAGCATAGTGGTAATGTTACTGGACTAATAATCCAGAGGCCCTGAATAATGCTCAGGAGATATGAGTTCGAATCCCACCAAAGCAGCTGAGGGAATTTAAACTCAAGTAATTAATAAATCTGGAATAAAATGCCAGTCTCATTAATAGTCATGAAACAACCGGATTGTTATAAAAATTCATCTGGTTCACTAATGTCCTTCAGGGAGGAAATCTGCCGTCTTTACTCGGTCTGTCTTACAGCAATGTGGTGGACTCTTAACTGCCCTCAAATGGCTTAGCAGGCCCCTCAGTTCATTCAAACTGGTACAGAATAAAGCACTGTGGGTGCAACTACATCGCATGGACTGCAGCGGTTCAGAAGGCGGCTCACCACCGTCATCTTGAGGGCAGTTGGGGATGGGTAATGAATGCTGGCCTTGTCAGCGACGCTCACATCCCATGAATGAATATATTAAAAAAAAACCATGTTTGACCTGATGCCATGAGACTTCATGGGGTCTGGAATCAATGTTGAAGCCTCCCAAAGCAACTCCCTCCCAACTGTATACCACTGTGCCACCACCTCTGCTGGGTCTGTCCTACCAGTGGGACAGGACATACCCAGGTATGGTGATGGCGGTATCTGGGACATTGTAAGGTATGATTCCGTGAGTATGACTGTCATGCGGTTGCTTGACTATTCTGTGGGACAGCTCTCCCAACTTTGGCACAAGTCCCCAGATGTTCGTTAGGATGACTTTGCAGGCTCGACGGGGCTGGGTTGCCGTTTCCTGTGCCTGGGTCGATGCCGGGTCGTCCATCCAGTTTCATTCCTTTTCTTAGGTTTGATACAACTGAGTGACTTGCTGGGCCATTTCAGAGGGCATGTAAGAGTTAACCACATTGCTGTGGGTCTGGAGTCACATGTAGGCCAGACCAGGTAAGGACAGCAGATTTCCTTCCCTAAAGGACATTAGTGAACCAGATGGGTTTTTACAACAATCAACAATGGTTTCATGGCCATCATCAGACTAGATTTTTAATTCCAGATTTATTGATTGAATTTATATTCCACCATCTGTTGTAATGGGATTCAAACCCCTGTCCCCAGAGCAATATCCTAGGCCTCTGTGTTACTAGTCCAGTCACATACCACTACGCCACCGCCTCCCCTTTGGGCTTATCCTTGCACCCTTTTTTGATCAAGGATGTAACATTTGCAATTCTCCAGTATTCTGGCATAAACCCATTTCTAAGAAGGATTGGAAGGTTTTGGCCAGTACCTCTGAAATTTCCACTATTCCCTCAGCATCCTCGGATGCATCCCATCTGGTTCTGGTGACTTATCAACTTTAAGTACAGCCAGCCTTTCGAATACCTCCTCTTTGTCAATTTTTAGCCCATCCAGTATCTCAGCTACTTCCTCTTTAATTCTGACTTCTGCAATTTATTCTTCCTTGTTAAAAACAGATACAAAGTACTCATTTAGTACCTCAGCCATGCCCTAGGCCTCCATGCATATGTCCTGTTTTTGGTCCCTAATGGGCCTACCCCTGCTCTTGTACCTTTTTTTATTATTTATATGTCTGTAAAGGACTTTTGGATTCCCCTTTATGTTAGCTGTCGGTCTGTTATACTCCTCCTTTGTCTCTCATTTTGCTTTTCCTTCTTCCCCTCTGAGCTTCCTATATTCAGCCTGGTTCATATTTGTATTATTTACCTGACATCTGTCATATGGCCCCTTTTCTGCTGTATCTTGCTCTCTATCTCTTCTGTCATCCTGGGAGCTCTGAGTTTGATTGCCCTACTTTTCCCCTTCATGGTAATGTACTTAGACTCTACTGAACCATCGCCTCTTTAAAGGCAGACCATTGCTCCTTTACTGTTCTGCCTGCCACACGTTGCTTCCAATTTACTCAGGACAGATCCTTTCTCATCCCATTGAAATTTACCCTCCTCTAATTAACTATTTTTACTCTAGATTGCTCCTTGTTCTTTATGATACTATGGTCACTGTTCCCTAAATGTTCCCCTACTGACACTGGATTCACTTGACCTACCTCCTTTCCCAGAACCAGATCCAGCAAGATTTCCTTCCTCTTTGGTTTAGAAACATACTGATCTAGAAAATTCTCCTGAACACACTTCAGAAACTCTTTCCCCCCTCCCACCCCCACCTGCCCTTTACTGTATGACTATCCCAGTATATATTAGGATAATTAAAGTCCCCATTTTAACAACTCTCTGGTTTTTGTATCCTTCTACAATTTCCTTGCAAATTTGTTCCTCCATATCTTTCCCACTAGTTGGAGGCCTATAGAATACACTCAGTAGTGTAATGGCAATTCAAATGTTTCTTAACACCAACCAAATAGATTTTGTCCATGATCCCTCCGGGACATCCTCTTTCTCCAGCACTATAATATTCTCCTTAATCAATACTGCCATCCTTCTTCCTTTCTGCCCTTCCCCCTCTTTCCTGAGCACCTTGTATCCAGGAATATTTAGGACCCAGTCCTGCCATTTTTTGAGCCAGATCTCCGTTATTGCCATGAGATCATATTTCCATGAGGCTCTCTGCACCTGCAGCTCACCCCCCCCCCCCCCCCCCCCTTATTTACCATACTCCATGTGCTCACATACATGCACTCCAAACCTAATTTAGACCTCATTGCATTCCCTCTTAGTGCGGCCCCACCTAATACCTTACTATTTTTTACTCTAGTTCTGCCTGTCTCTCCCAATCCTTTGTGAACCCTGTTTATCTCTCTTCCTTCCCATCCCCCTGCCAAGTTAATTTAAACCCTCCTCAATAGCACTAGCAAGCTGCTTATGCTGGCATTGGTCCTGGTTCTGTTTACGTGCAACCCGTCCAGCCTGTACAGGTCCCACCAGTCCCAATGTCCCAGGAATCTAAAGCCCTCCCTCCTGCACCATCTCTCCAGCGACACATTCATCTGCTCTATCCTCCTATTTTTATACTAGCACAGGGAGTAATCTGGAGAACAGGAGGGAAAGCAGAAGTAAATGGCAGGAGGAGAGGGAATTGGAATTTATGAAGGAGCCATGGATAGTGAGGGTGGTATGTTTTGGAGAAGAAGGGGGATGTGGGTTGAGAAAGGAATTAGAGTGGTCAGAGATGTCCTTGTTAGTATTTGAAATCTCAGGAGTAGAGAGGCTGTGAGAGATGGCAAGGTCAAGGACATATCTGAGAGTTATGAGTGGGGGTGTTTCTATGGATAATCAGATTGAGTGCGGATAAGAACAGAGAAGCTGAAGGGAGGGAGGAAACAACTGGAGCTAAGCTGCTTGCTATGTAAGTTAAGGGCAGAGAGGAGGGAAAACATTTTGGTGGTGAAGTTGGCACGGGGCTTGGACGATGACACATTTCAGTGAGTTTTGGGATGGATGGAGAAAGTGAAGCTGAACATGGAAGAGGAAGAAAGGCCCAAATGTGACTTGGCAATAAGAGGTTTGCTGCTATTGCAGGCAGGTAGGTGATTGAGCATATAGTGAGGGGGGACGAATGAGCCACATTTCTGTGTGTGTGTGTAAATGGGACAAGTGAAGCCCTTCAACCCATCCTCACTCCTGGTCCTGTGAGAATCGGACGTTCCACTTCCTCCTAGCACCTGCTGGAAGAACCTGTAAAAGAATTCCCAATCTTAAATGTTGCAAACATACTTTGCAAGAAAAACTGGAAGAAAGTGGAAACAGTAGTGTGAAAATGATGAAAATAAAGAATATTATTGCTTTGCAGTTTTCAGGATTTCTTTCTCAAAGCGAAAGAACTGAAGAAAAGGACATGCCTTTCACAACTACCAGATCTCTCAAAACACTTTACAGCCAATGAAGAGTAGTCATTGCTGTATTTATTTTTGTGATGTTGATTGAGGGATAAATATTGGCCAGGACGCTGGGGATAACTCCCCTGTCCTCCTTCAAAATAATAACATGGGATCTTTTACATCCACTGGAGCAAGCAGATGGGACCTCAGTTTTACATCTCATCCGAAAGACAGCACCTCCAACAGGGCAGCGCTCCCTCAGTACTGCACTGCAGTGTCAGCCTTGATTTTCATGCTCAAACCCTGGAGTGGGACTTGAACCTGGAATCCTGTGACTCGGGGCAAAAGTGCTACCAAGAGACCCACAGCTGACACACAGTTGAAAGATAAAACACTTGGGGAATCTTGTTACTGGCAACTACAGTTGATTCCCAGATGGAGAATGAATTGGTGAGTGCAGCAATAGTCACCCCACAACTGTCTCCCAGATATTATTAGCACCAATAGTGTCAATATTATTATTACTTGAACAAATGTTATGACATGCCAACGTTCATTACTTTCTGCCATCCCCACCACCCATTAGCGGAGATATTGTTGGTTTAATGACGCAGCCTGGTGTTACAATCAGTTTATTAAAATGCCACAGTAAACAGTAGCTGTGGTTCAGTTGGGTCTAGTTCTCAGTTGTTCATGCAGCCTGTTATTACTGTACAATTACTAGTTCTCAGAGCCAACAGTAAGGGGACGTTCTGCCCTCTTCATATTGCAGAACTGCCTCAATGATCAATGAGGATATCACCATTTTGTTGGCCAAAACAACAACAAGTTTCAATTGTATACCACCTTCATTGTAATAAAACATCCTAAGGCACTTATCAGACAAAAGTTCGACACTGAGTCACATGAGCTGTTAAAAGCTTGGTCAACTTTAAAGGAATATCTTGGAGCGAGAGAGGTTTAGGGCAGGAGTTCCAAAGCATAGGGCCTAGGTGGCTGAAGGCATGGCCATCAATGGTGCAGCATTGGAAATCAGGGATGTGCTAGAGGCCTATTTAGGGGTGGGGAAGGTTACAGAGATGGGCAGGCTGGACCTTTAATCCATTCATGGCCAACCAAACGATCATTTGTTTTTTGACAACAGGGGCAGGCTGAGTCTTTACGCCTGCTGCCATGTAGAATGCACGGCTTGCTTCACCTTTATCTTGATGACAATGTTAATGCTGGGGACAGGTTTCCGATTGCCTTTAACAACAGCACAATATAAATAAGGATAGCAACAGATGCCAGTGCCTTGTATTCAGATCCAAGTTCAGTGGTCAAAAAGAATTCTTTCCCACATACCTTTGTAAAAGTGCTGTGCCTCCTTCAACAAATGCAGCAGGATTGCAAGTTTGTCATCGTTCGTTTAAAACTAGTATAACTTGAGTGGCACTGTGTCTCGGTTACTTTTACACATCTATTCACAACGATTTAATTCTGTTGCCAATTGGAGATGCAGCAGCCTGTAGTGGACTGCAAAACATTCATTTGTTTCACATTTGGCTTGCACACTGAAGAAAATAAAAATCTTGCTGAAGAGTAGGTTGATGAAATGTCCCTTACAGCAGTGAAAGTGCTTGTGTATTCAATCCTGATGCTTAGACTAAAGCTTAGATTTATACTCCTCACCATGGAGGTGGAGTACTTAGCCCGCCTACAGTCAACAAGCTGGGCGGCAGCAGGAACAGCAATTTATATCAGCTACCGTTGGCTGCCCTGCAGGAACATGTGAAAATTGCTTCTTTGTGTAGGTCTCTACAGCTGCAGAGGTAGTAGTTTCAATCCATTTCTTTTGAACAGCTGCAGGGCTGTGGGTGCCGTCAGTGCTGTGCTAGATTGTATTGTACAGTATCACAAAGGAATCAAAGGTTGTGGTAAAATGTGGTTCTGAGGGAAAGTGGCCTGAAAGATGTCAGACCAGATCACTGTCCAGTGATCTCTTTAGGGTTTTGATGAGGACAGGATTAGGCTACTTTGAAGGGTGGTGGAAGCAGTTTCAATAGTAACCCTCAAAAGAGAATGACATAGAATTTCCTGCACAGAAACAGGCCATTCGACCCAGCAGATCTATGCTGCACACGAGCATCCTTTCACCCAACTTCATCTATCCTTATCAGCACAACCTTCTATTCTTTTCTCCCTCGTGTACTCATCTAGCTTCCCCCTAAATGCATCTACGCTATTTGCCTCAAGTCCCCATTTGATAGCAAGTTCCAAATTCTAATCCGACACTGGGTAAAGAGTTGGTTATATACTTGAAAAGGAAGAATCTAAGGGGAAAGAGCAGGGGACTGGGGCTACTTGGATAGTTCTTTCAAAGAGCTAGCACTGGCACAATGGGTGGGTTGGTCTCCTTCTGTGCTGTAAGATTCTACAATAGGCTTAAGCTGCAATACTTGGTGGAGCAATACTATGACTGGGACTGACTAACCTCACAGTTCAAGAATGGTCACTTAAGCAAGGCACCAGAAGGCTGTCAACACTTGGCAAGTCATACCCCATCATAAGTTAGGCCCTTTGGGAGAGTCGGGCCTCAATCAAATGGGAGGGAGAAATGGGTTGCGCGGGTTTTAAGTCTATGGTTCTCCATGTAGCAGACTCTGTAATGCACCAAATGCGGAATTGAAGTGCAGAACCATGTCCCTGTGGCAAGCTTTCATTCCAGTGAGTCATGGAACCAGACATTTGAATTTGTTCCATGAAAACTGATTACAGGTACTATTTATAGAACGGTGGCAGTTTTTGGGTGTCAGGTTTGGGAAATTAGCAAGAAGTAAGAGAAAATTTATGCAAATCAGAGATGTTAGATAGCACATTGTCCCACAGATTGTGTGTATGATCCACTTGTAATGAAAATATCTGAACTTATAAGATTGAGTCATATACTCATCTAGAAATCAAAACAAAACCAGAATCCTAGGGGTTTTGACATTTCTGATTGGCTGGTGCTAATGCTTGGAACTTGTATCATTTGTATGTTGAGGTTGGGCGACACTTAGTTCCAGTTATGGGATTAGGTTCACTCGAATTGATTGAATTCCCTTTGCTAATTCTACTGATGGGTGATCAAACAACAGGCAATGTTGTGTGGCCCTGTGCTCCAGCTGTTCCTGTCCAATTTTATCTATTCATACTTTTTAAGCCCTGAGAGCACTTCATTTTATTTGCATATTAACTCTTATCTGACCAAATATACAGCAGTTATACCTGTATGGCAAGATTTGCAGCCCAACGTTTTAAAGGCTCAAGGCTTGCTGCAGTTTGGAGGTGTTCTACTATTAAAACATATTATAAGGTCTGCTTGATTAATCAGTGCACTAGAGTAAGGTTTTAACCTACACCGTGTGGTGCCTTTCCCATTCAAGCCCTTGAATCAGATTTATTGATCTGCAGAGACCAAACATAAGTGACCAGGACAATGACTAAAATGGCCCTACTTAGGCTAACAGTGTGTCAAAACCTAAAGAAAATGGTAGGTCAAATCCTGCTGATGTGCGGTTTTGATCATTTTGGTTAGCAGGACTGTAGTGGAAGCCGTATGGCTCCAGAAGCTTTTAAATTGGAGCCCCCACTTATAATGTGGAACTGTTTCCAGTTAAGCTGACCTCCATGACTGTGGAAGATGTTGGCCAAAGGGCAGCATGTAGATGATGGAGAGGAAACTTTGGAGGTGACGGTGTGAGAATGGGAAGAAAAGCCATTGCTTGAGGTGCTGTGCCTATGATCAGAAAGCTAGGGAGCTCCTATAGAGCTGCACAATGTGGGAGAGGTATCGGAGACGGAATGGTGTGATTGGCCATACAGATAGGTTGAGGCGGACAATAAGAAATAATATGCTGCAATCAGAGAGAATATCATTAGTAATTTTGGCGAGGGCAGTTATGGAGTTGGCAGCATCTTAATTAGAGGGATTCAACTAGGCGATGCAGGTATGGGCTTGATTCTGCGACATTCACAATCAAACACCTTATATAGAAAAGGATGATGTTTCTCTATGTTAAAGGCGCTATATAAATGGGAGTTATTGTACTTGTTGAAGTAATTTGCTGGAGCTCCCAGTGTTGTGTAATCTGCACGAGCTGGATTTCAAGTTCCACAGCACCAGTTGCAATCGGTGAACAACTGTGCACATGTTTTGCTTGTACGCAGTTATTTGAAAGTCATTTCATTTCTGGTCATAGACCTTCTCTGATGTCTGTCTTCGAAACAAGCAGAAATTGCCCAATCCAGGAATATATGCCACCCATAGACCCAAAGAAAATTGGAGACTGGCACCATTGTTGATGTTATGCAGGCAAATGACAATTGGTGTGAGGTATTTTGAGATGGTAGGATGCTATTTAAATGCAAGTTTTTTTAAAAGTATTTGCTGCCACCAGTACTGCAGACTCTAGCTAAACTCTGGGTAAACTACCTCTTGTTTCTTTGAGGTAGCAGCATTGCCTCCTTTGCCAATACAACAGTTGCCAATGTCAGGCCTGCCATCAGCAGCTGTGCTGTAATCTGAAAGGGCCACTAATACAACTTCAAATGCTGTTCGAACATATTGGCCCTCTTTGGAGAGATGTGCCAGTTCTCAGTGTGACTATTGTTTTGACATTGAAGAGCTTCACTTCTGAGGAACGGCTAAGAGAAGCCAACTAATCCTGTGCTTAGGAAAGCACCTGCTGTTTCCCTGTCGCAAAGTGACACGTGGCAGCCACAGGCAAATCTGTGGCCAAGATTGTAGCAATAAACAAAGAGTGAGAAAGATCTGAAGGGGCACGGAGAGAGAAAGTACACAATGAATAGCATTTTGCAGGACTAACTGATGGGGGAAAAAACAAATTTTTTCAGAAGGAAAGCTACTGTGGCTTAGAAGTTGCTTTGTTACCTGAGTCGGGAGACAACACTTCAAACCTCACTCCAGAGTTTTGAGCACATAATCTAGGCTGATACTTCAGTGGAGTTTTTTTGTTTTTTCACGGGATGTGGACGTCACTAACAAGACCAGGATTTGTCGCCCATCCCTAAATGCACCCTTGACAACTGAGTTGCTTGCTAGGCCATTTCAGAGGGAAGTTAAGAGTCAACCACATTGCTGTGGGGTCTGGAGTCACATTTAGGCCAGACCAGGTAAGGACGGTAGTTTTCCTTCCCTAAAAGGCATTGGTGAACCAGACGGGTTTTTACAACAGTCGATAGTTTCATGGCCTCATTAATGAGCTTTCAATTCCAGATTTTTATTAATTAATTGAATTTATTCATTGAATTTAAATTCCACCAGCAGCCATGGTGGGATTTGAACCCATGTCCCCAAGGCATTAGCCAGGGCCTCTGGTTTACTAGCTCAGTGATTTAACCAGTATGCTACCAAGACCCCAAAATGAGTTCTGAGGGGATGAAGTACTAAACCGAGGTTCCGTTTGCCTGCTTGGGTGAACGCCAATTGGGATCTGTTAATAGGAATAGGGAGTGCTCCCAGTGTCCTGTGTGCAAGTTAACTTTTATAAGTTATATGCCTATATAACAAAGGTTACCCTTCTGAGTTACTGCCCTTCTTCAGTCTCCTAAACTCATGAAAGATGTTGAATAAATTTGTTCTTTCTGAATTAAAATTAATTTGTATAGAATAAAATCCTCCACAGCAGGGAGCATTGGACTTTTAACCTCGATTTTCATGATCTACCCATTTTATATTCCAGCACTGCCAATGAAGAGGAGGCACTGAGCTCTAACTCAGGAAATGGTTTCACAGTCTAATTAAAGGCAAAATGTCACTGTCATCAGAGGTAAGTGCCCACTGCTGAAAGCCCTTGGTGTTAGGTCTGCCATTCTATTCCGGTCACAGGTAGGCTGATGTCACACTGAGCTAGGTTCACAGCCAGAGAGAGAATGTGCAAGCCCGCTTGTTCTAATATTGCCAAATTTGTCCTGCAGCACAAACAGGATGGAAGAAACTCGTATGATAAATAGGATATTAATGCAGGATAAGTAGGTTATCCTGTTTAAACAATTACACTGAAACAATCCAAGTGACTATGGTCTTGTGTATGGAGCTATTAAGCTGTCAGTTTGACTTCCAGTACCACAATGTATTCACCAAGAGAAGTCAGGTCTAATTTAAATTTAGAAAATGTGGAATGTAATTCAAAACTTTGGAGCTATTTGTCTCAGGAAATATGCTGCATACCTTTGAGAAAAATCTAGGAAATAAAGGGATTCCAAAATGTGTAGATAGTTTTCAGCATTCAACAAAGTTTTACAGATGGTGAAGGGTACATTGAATTTTATGGATTACGTAGAATTTCTGTTTCTGATTCTGACCTTTTATCTCTTTCTTCTAACTATTCAGTTGTTGCACACCCTGTCCCGGGTAAGAGAGGGCAGGAATGTATCAACTCCCAAGCCCTAGTTCATGTTCTTCAGTAACTTTCAACTAAGAGTTATGTGAGAGAAACTGAGACTGAGATTGGACTGCTTACCCTCACCTCACGCTTAATGCTAACTTTGAAGTAGCTGGTTTTCTCTGGGAGGTGCTTTCTCCTTGGTAATCTGAGACAGTAAGGAGTTAATATTTGTTTTGCCAATTCTACTTTGCCATGGCAAATGCCCTTTTCATTTGATTCATTTCTCTTCAATTTTCTCTTCCCGCCACCTCCCCTCCCCCCCCCCCCCCCCCCCCCCCCCAGCCGAAGCCCCAACTTGGCATCTATTCAGAGAAAGAGCTTATGTTGATTTATAATCGCAGATCATGTGAGCTACTTTCAAGAGCAAACACAGCAAGATTCCGCACACAGCAATGAGCTGAATAACTAGTTAATCTGACTTTGGTGTATTACTTGAGGGAGATATGTTAGCCAAAATGCCCACTATTCCTTGAGTTGCCACAGGATGTTGTACATCAACCATAACAGGCAGTTTAGAGCCTTGTTCAAAGCATTGCAGAGGTAACAGTTCAGCATTCCCTCAGTACTGGGATGGGCCTTGAATGCGCCATCTTCTGATTCAGAAGTGAGAGTGCTGCCAACTATTCCAAGCTGACACTTTTTCATATGAGGTAGGCATTGAGTGTGAGCAAGCTATTTGGCTGCTCGTGTATCGCAGATGAACCCGACCCTTTTTCTCACCTGACATCCACATGTGTGATTCTTGCAGGACTGGGAACTCTGGTCTATTTTATCATGCTACTCCAGGTAATATACCAGATGAAATTGGCTAATTGAGTGCATACTAGGCACTGAGTTTGGCTCAGCTACTCACTGAATAAATGTGCGAAGCAATTGGGATGTTCTTTATCATAAATTTTGATGCAAGGAGACCAGCAATATTATGATAGTCCAAATGCCAGCATACCTGCCAGTTATCGGTCCTTGGGTATGTGCATACATAGACATGCACACCCGATACTTGTCATTGTGATTTAATAATGGTTGTGGTTCAGGTCGATCTATCACAGCTGCCTGTTGTAATGAGACCTGGTGACTTCTTGTATTCCTCTCTGAGAAAGTGGTATTCCTCCATTTGACACAGATGAAGAATGCATGTAAGTGAGGAAATCATGAGTTTGATTACGCACTTGCCTAGTTGCATTAACTTGGGTTAATGCAGAGATGTCCAACCTTTTGGAGCTGGGGTCAGAAGTACATCAAAGCCAGTGAATGGGCTGCATGTGATCATGTAATATTGTGAGCCCAAATCATACAAAAATAAGAAATACAAGGACCCTCTTCATTTTCTTCCCCTATCCCCTCATTATCATCCACCTTCCTAACAACACTGTGGGTGTAGCTACCTCACATGGACTGCAGCGGTTCAAGAAGGCAGCTCACCACCACCTTCTCAAGGGCAATTAGGGATGGGTAATAAATGCTGGCCTGGCCAGTGACACCCACATTCCATGAATGAATGAAAAAAAAGCTCTACTCATGTTCCCATTTTCCCATTGTTTCTCACCACTTTTCTGGTCCTCTCTCCTCTTTCCCCTCCCCTTCTCCCTTCCCTCTCGCTCCTGTTACTCTCTCTACATCTCCCCCTCTCCCTCCTTTCTTCCTCTATATCTCTATTCTCTCTTCTCCCCCCCCCCCCTCTTTTTTTCTCTCCTCTGCTACACAAACCCTCCTCTTGTCAACCTGTTTTTCTCCAATTCTAAAGACATTTCTTCTAGAAATATGGGCAGCAGGAGAGATGTGGCTGAAGCCAGTAAAGCTGCATGGGAACAGAGGGAATGTTTCAGCTGTTGTACGATTGCTGGGCCTGGACTTCTGATAACGGCTGCTCTCCATTTGTTCAAAATCTACAAAGCTCAAGTCAGTTTTGGACATGAGGACAAAGAAGGGAACTAGCAGGAGTTTTGCAGGTTGCTACCTCTTGGACATCAGAGCAACCAGGTACTCTGCCAAAACACTATTTCTATTTAAGGTAAAAGCAAAATACTGCGGATGCTGGAAATCTGAAATAACAACAAGAAATGCTGGAACCACTCAGCAGGTCTGGCAGCATCTGTGGAAAGAGAAGCAGAGTTAATGTTTCGGGTCAGTGACATTTCTTCGGAACAGTTCCGAAGAAGGGTCACTGACCCGAAACGTTAACTCTGCTTCTCTTTCCACAGGTGCTGCCAGACCTGCTGAGTGGTTCCAGCATTTCTTGTTATTTCTATTTAAGGTCTGGTCCATGCCCTACTCCTGCGCCGTGGTGGGCACCCGAGCCATCTTCTGCTTTATCTGGAGATTGAAATGGACCGTGTCTGCAGGGACACCATGTTCAAGTCTCCAGATAAAAAGGGGAAAAAAGTACCCGATGTCACCCTCATCCTGATGGCCACTTTGACGTAGATCCTAGGTATGCAAGTATCACTACGTTGTTACGACCAGGTGAGAAAGGTATCTAGGGGTCTTTTACTGTCTTAACCTGGTTTTACTGTAACAGGGTTTAATTTTTAAACAGTGTTTTGAGCTCACCCTTGGTGAATCCTTGTTCACCGCTTTCTAATTATAAGGCAAAGAAATGGGTACACCAGGTTTTCTTAGGTTTGAGAAGAAAACTGAAATTTATTAAACTTAAACTCTAATACGGTTAACGCCTATGGATATATGATGCGCCCATGTTGGCATGCACACGTGATACACATGCAAATAGGAACAGAAAAGAGCAGAAGGAAAATAGAGAGGTTTGAGGCAGTCTCTAAAGGGGGTTTCTTGTTACTGTTTCTGTGTTTCCAGCTCACCGTAGAGCCTTTGATTGTAGACAGTTCTTACTTTTCATTTGGGGCCCAGTATTATTCTTAAACCTTGTTGACATAGGAGACTTTTCTCTCTTTGAGTTCACATGTCTTCAATGTGTCTTCCGTTCCGTGAGAAAGAGATGGGAGTAGACAGGAGAGAGGTGTTCTCCGTCCAGGAGCAAAGAGCTTTCTTTGTTTTAAAACTCTGTGGCAAGTTCAAATTCAAACAGCCAGTTAATCATGTGACTAAACTGGCCTGACCAGGTCTTCTGTGTATTAAAGAAGCAGGGACTGGATCCTTTGTTCCAACACTGCCTGCCAGTATGCAAATGTCTTTCCAGTCAGGGGCTTGGCAATTCCTTGTGATAGGCCCTCTTTTCTTCCCAGCCACAATTTTAAAATTGTAAGTTTTAATGTTCATGTGGCGAAATACTGTGTGCCTCAGTCTTGGCAGGTGGGGGCCTGCATGACAACGTGCTGAGGTTCTGTCTGTCCTGGGTTTGTGCATGTTGCCGCGGAATGCTCCATTCAGTTGATTGTGCCTTGTGCAAAAGTTTGTGCAGAAAAACACCTTTGACCACAAGTCCATCAGGTAGTGGTCCGCACTTAACATCCTTGAGGTCCTGCAGGAAAAGGAGATGGTGGATCCTGTCAAATGAGCAGACTGTCAGAGTTATTGGGTAGAATGCCTCATTGCCAGAACTGTCAAACATGCATCAAGCCATAGCTTTGCTGGTTTGAGAAGGATCCTCTCCATCAGATCCTTCATGCACTCCTGGCATCTCAGTGCCACTGCATGCTATCCTCAAGGTGGGGAAGAGACTGTCTTCCACCTCCTTTTGGAATGTTCCTTTGCAAAGAAGGTCTGGAAAGTAATGCATTGGTTTTTGTTGAGGTTCATCACTAGCAGCTCTATATCACAGGACTCATTGTTCTATTGGCTGTTTCCAGGGATGCAAACCGACCCAAACATCAACTGCTGCTGGGGGACCTTCAACTCCGTGAAAGACACTCTTTTCGTCTGCCTGAAAATTGCTGGTCTTCCAGTGCAAAGAGCTGTCCGTGATCCAATTTGCTGACCGGCACTTTCCAAGGTTCAGGACTGCATGCTGAGGGATGCAGTAAAGCTTGGGCCAGCTGCCGCAGAGGCTCAGTTGGGAAAGGCTACGGTCTAAGGCTTTCCCACCATAGTACACCTGGAACCTGTGTAAAACCCTCGGGCTGTATGCATTAGAGAATGTTTGACATGAAATCTATATTGTAAGTATAACCTGTAATTGTAAGTGTAGTGAGGTGCTTCAGAGTGTTACATAATGTACTGAAAGAAAATGATTTGTATTGGACTTAGTGTGATGTCAAATTTGAACTGTTACGTAATGTACTTTTACAAATTTTATGAATGAAGTATATTTTTTGGGGAAAAAAATTCTATTTAAGTCTACATGAATCCTGTACAAAAACAAACTTCCCAACTCTCCACATTGGGTTTGGAGATGTTGATTTCAGGCATTGCTCCTATAACTGGTTCATTTTGCCCCTTCCCATCTCTCCTTCAGGTGCTGACTCACACCAAATCTGGTTCCATCTGTGTCAAAAACCATCGGGTGTCTCCCGGAGTGATCTTCCTAGACATTGATTGGCAGGCAGTTTTGAACACAAACACTGGCATAAAGCAGCTGAGCTGAATGGTTGTTTCAGTGCTGTAAAACTCTAACTGAGCTCCATCCTCTTCTTTCTGGATGTGTCCACACAGATGAACTTTCCACCATCTTTTTTTTCTCTAGCCCAGGGCCAGTGAGGCTAACAGAAGCACTACTGCCAAGCTGACAAAAGCTAACGACTCTGTGGAGCTTTTATATCACACTAGCTGATGCATATTGATCTGGGAGCTTGGAAGTGGTTCATTATCACATTCTGTTCAAACAGCCTCCCGGGGTATACCGACAGTTGGCTTTAAAATGGCTGAAGTGAAGAAAGCAAGAGTAATCTCCTTGTCAGGCACTGATTTCTGACAGATTCGACCAACCTCAGCGATAACTTCACCAGCAAGGTTATGCACTTGCTTTGTTCATGTTAACAAGTTGGTGCGAGAGGAACCCAACAGTGATGGCATTGCAGCCAAATGCAAATTTAGGGCCATAAAACCCAGTGGTGAGGATATTCTGACTTCACACTGACGTGAAATCTTCCCATAGGAGTTAGTGTGTGCCAGGTTGAGTTCAGAGGCACTGTGGTATAAACACAGATCAGCTGCAGCATGTTGTAGGTATCTTCTTTTAATTGATCGAATACTCAATGGGGATCATTTTGTCTTGAGACGATACTCTAAAATGGGTGACGGCAGCTCGTCCTCCCAATAAACACCTCTCCCTGGTTTCTGTTGGCTTCAACCAGGAGAGGTTTTTTTAATGGGAGGCCAAACTGATGTCACGCGTTTTGCACAATCATCCAAAGGCGAAATGACCCTCAATTGGACTTATTTTATGCTGGGATATCAAGATGGTAGTACTATGGTGGCCCGTTCATACACAGTTTGCATCTGGCTGGATCATAGAAGGAGGAACGTTAATGGTCCGCCTGTTGCATAGTTCTTGAGCTGAGTATGAGAAATATGCAAGAGCAGATTAGTGGAGACGTCCCAGTGACGAGTGTTCCCAGGGTAACTTTATACCGAATGGCTCTTTTTGTTGTTGTCGACAACAACAACATCATTATCAATAACAACAACTTGCATTTATATAGCACATTTAATGTAATCAAATATCCCTAGGCTTTTCACAGGAGGGTTTACAAATAAAATTTGACACCGAATCACGAGGCACTGGGGGGGACAAGTGTCCAAAATCTTGGTCAAAGAGAGAGATCTTAAGGAGTGTTTTAAAGGAAGAAAGAGAGGTAGAGAGACGGTGAAGGATAGGGAGGAAATTTGAGCTTGAGGGCTAGATGCTGAAGGCAGGGCTGCCAGTGGTGGAGCGATTAAAATTGGGGGTGCACAGAAGGCCAAAATTGGAGCGATGCAGATATCTCGGAGGGGATTACAGAGATAGGGAGACACAAGGCCATGGAGGGATTTGAAAACAGATGAGGATTTTACAATCGAGACATTGACAGAGCAGGAGCCAATTTAGGTTAGCGACCACAGGGCTGATGGGTGAATGCGGACAAGGCAAATTATTTATTGCAAAATTAGTTTTAATACAATGATGCCACTTAGAGGTAGCAATCTGCAGCTAAGGATTTCAGAAGGTGGAAACTCATTCAGCACCAATTCCATTGTTGAGGTCCGTATCATAAAAAAGCAATTTGGTGCAGTGTGCAAACCAGCTCATAAGGTGTGTCTGGTTCACTTTGGACCCGTGACTTGGGTGGGTTGTGTTGAGAAAGGTGAGATTGCATCAAGTTTGGAGGCGATCTGACCTCCTTATGACTGTTTTATAACGAGGGCATAACTTCAAGATAAATGGGGCCCGTCTACGAGATCTTATCAAGTGGGAACTAGTTTGTGTTGCTGGATTCTGAGCCAGTAGCGGTGAGGTCAGGGTGATCTTTCTGTGCTGGCATCTACCTTTTTGTGAGATCCAGTTCTCACCACCCTGATGTGAATTGCATAAAGTGTGCCCTGGCCTGACAGTTCCCTCTGCTCTACATGCTAGGCCCTGCAATGTGATCTGATTACTCGTGTTCCAAAATTGCTTGGTTTTCACAACACCTACATGTTCATGTCCTAGGAGAGGTCAGTGGATCGTGATCTGAAGCAGAAACTCTTGCCTGATTGCTTTTATTTCCCCCTCCTTAATACCTCCAAGCTGAGGTTTCGTAACCGAACTAATGCTCCCATCACTGGTTTAACTGTGATCAGGTAATGAAGCACAAACCTGGTATTATACCAGGAATCTTCCTGTTCCCCATAACTTAGCACTGCACTATGTGGTACACCTACTCACTCAGCTCTCAAGTGAGCACTAACCTTTCTTCAGCCTGACCCCTGTGTTGCTGCTAAGTATTTAGGGGAAAGCTTACAAAGTGGGGGAGGGTGTAAATCAGTTCCTGTGTTAGTCTGAGAAAGTCATGGCTGTTTTATTTCTCTTCCACGACTAGTCATCCAAATAGGACTGTGTGCAGTTCCCGGCAGGCATGCTATTGCATATTGTGGATGAAAATTGCAATGAACCTGACATTTATGTGCAGTACCAAACAAGGTAAATAAGCCCCTGTGCATTGTTTGCATCCAGTGGTAGGATTGCAAATCAGCGGCAGGCTCACAGCTGCAGTGTAAATGGGAGGGGAATTCTAGTTTACATGAACCTGTGAAGATTTCTGCACTTCCTTTTCGAGTTCTGTGGTGCCAGGAACCATTAATGTGTGAGTTGAGCTGGGTTGCTACATTCCATTGGATATCGGGAGCTGTGACTTGATAACGCCTCTGCCAGTTCGGCTCCTTGCATGTCGGTCTCTTTCATGTTGCATGTTATCATCTCATAGCCTTCAGGAAATCCACTAATCACTTTGGGAGCAAGAAAATGACACAGTACAGTGGCAGAGCTTAACTGATGAGGCATTCAAAATGCTTTGTATATAAAATGATAATCTTAACCTTAATAGATAAGCAGCATCACTCAGAAGAGCTTGCTAACATTTGCTGAGTGAAGTGCTTTTGATTTAATGCTCAAACAGGGCAGAAAAGGCATCATGGGTACAATTAAAATCTGCATTACCTGAATAAAGTCATTTAGATGGATTTGTGTTCCATGGGGAGTTAGTATTAACACAGCAGGTACAATCGCCAGTGTTAAGTAAAATGGTTTAAATTAATTTGTATCAGTGGCGCAGTGGTTAGCACTGCAGCCTCACAGCTCTTGGGACCCGGGTTCGATTCTGGGTACTGCCTGTGCGAAGTTTGCAAGTTCTCCCTGTGCCTGCGTGGGTTTTCGCCGGGTGCTCCAGTTTCCTCCCACATCCAAAGACTTACAGGTAATAGGTAAATTGGCTGTTGTAAATTGCCCCTAGTGTAAGGCGGTGATAGGGAATATGGGATCACTGTAGGGTTAGTATAAATGGGTGGTTGTTGGTCGGCACAGACTCGGTGGGCTGAAGGGCCTGTTTCAGTGCTGTATATCTAAATAAATAAATAAATTTCAGCACATTCATACCATGTTCCATAGTGCAAGTGCAGAGTGGATTTCCCCTTCTTTGCCCCTCATTATGTGTGACTGGGCTTAGTGCTATAAACTAGTGGAGCCTTGCACCAGGTTATGCAAGGTCGAGTGAACCTCGGTAGTCCCTCCCTGATTGAGTATCAGCTGAGCTTGTGTATCCCCGTTTTTCACATCAAACACTCACCTCTTGACGTCTGCCACCTCTGTCAAAGCTGCACCTTCACGGGCCTGCTGTCTGTGTCACTGTTCCCCGACGTGCCCACACGTCAGCCACCACTGCAACAGAGGGCTGTCATTACTGTCCACCCTCTACATGGGTTGGAATCATGCATTGCCTGGAATGCTACGTCTGGGAAGCCAGTCATGTTACCTTGCCTCTGTTTGGTCCAGACTAACAAGACCAGAGATCAATCTGTTTAGGCAGAGTAACGTGACATTTCTTTGCTGTCTGTACCTTATTCAGGATTTAATTACAAAGGCAGGTAGATTGTATACTATGTACAGGAGTGCCTCCCATATATTTCTCAACCTACCCTTGGCTTGGACCCTTTTTTGTGATCTGGCAGCAGTAGCACTTGACTGGGCCTCCCTGTTAAATTGCAGTTTCTCATTCGAATGCATGCACTGCCGAGCTGCTCCTTGTTTATTGGGCATATCACAGGCGTTCATGACTCCCATCCATTCATTGGATGATTCTATTATCGAATGACGAGGTTAAAGGGCAGGCTGGCATGTTTGCCCAAAACATTTAGACTGGCGAGTGTACTCCAGTAGACTGAGGGCTGTTGTTATGTAGGAGCACCAACTGTAATAGTCCAATGCCTTCTCTTTATGTGTCAACCATGTTCATCAGTGTGCAAACATTTCCAATCAGATGGTTTGACATTTAGTAGCAGGAGGAAAATATTTGATTCATTCCAAATGCAAATTAGATGAATTTCTTTCAGATACAATTTGGAGGTCAGTAATTTACCCCTACTAAAGTAACAAGCCGTTTCTAAAAATATCTTTGAGCTTCACTCTTATTGACTGTACCCCTGCCTTGTCTCCATCAATCCGCTTTACAACATTTATTCCCTCTTTTATCAATATTGCCACTCTGCTTATTTATCTTTCTATCCCTCCCAAATGTGTTATATCCTGAGAGGTTTATTTTCCATTTGTGTCCAGTTCACAACCAGGTTTCTGTTATTTTAAAAATTGCTTTCAGTTCCTCAGTTTATTCCCCTCATTCTGCATATTTTAATATGATTTTTAACCTCATTTTTAGCACTGCTTTTTCCAAAGCTTTTTGTCCTGCAGTCTAACTAGTACGTTTGCTTTAATTCCACTATTCCGTATTGCTCTTGCTAAATTTTTTTCTGTATAAATATTGCCCTCATCTATTTCTCTGTTTACTATCCTGGTTGCTTTTATTGTCCTGGTGCCCTGCCGTCAGCCATTTCCTGGTTTTAACTACTGCATCACTTGCCTATTTTAGCAGTTTTCAGGCCTGTGTTTTGACATTACTTCCCTCCCCATTCAGATGTAGCCCATCCTTGCCATATGATTTTAGATGTATGTAATAAATGGCGAGAGGCACTGAGGCATTTTGACATTGGGAAATCCCAACCTGAGGGGATTTTAGTTTGGTCGTTCTTCTCAGTGGGTTTCCAACTATGTTCAAGTGACCCTTTCCTGTTCATTTTGCAACTGAAAGCGGGCTGCTGGCTTCCTGTATCAGCTCTGGCTTAGCAGTTAGCACTGTTGCCTCCGAATCAGTAGGTTGTGGGTTCAAGTCCCATCAGAGACTTGAGCACAAAATCTAGGCTGATACTCCAGTGCAGTACTGAGGGAGAGCTGGACCACCAAGGCCCTCTCAGGTGAACATTAAAAAAAAAATCCCATGGCACTATTTTCACAAGAAGCAGGGGAGCTGCCCCCGATGTCCTGACTGATATTTATCCCTTAACCAACATCACTAAAATCGATTATCTAGTCATCACATTGCTGTTTGTGGAAGCTTTCTGTGTGCAAATTGGCTGCTGTGTTTTCTATATTACAACAGTGACTACACTTCAAAAGTGCTTAATGGGTTCTAAAGCACGTCGAGATGTCCTGAGGTCATGAAAGGCGCTTTATAAATGCAGCACACATTTTTTAAAAACAACCTGTGATTGCTTGCCTGCACGTGGAAGATGGACATTGAAGTTATAACGTGAATAGATGTCTGTAGGTGTAAGTGAGTAGCTGTTCAGCCCGTGGGTTACAGCTGCACATCCATGTATCCATCTCCATAGAGGACAACTGATCTTTCGCCATCACTGCTCCCTGATTCCAGCTCCCAATATCTCAAGGTAGCAGTCCAGGAAAAAGCAGCAATAACCAGAATCTACTTGGTGTGTGTGTGTGTACATTTTCCCCTCTGAAACATTCACCTCTGCTACGATCTTGCCTTCAAAGGCCAGGACCTAGATTTCTGATCAGCATTATTATAACACTGACTCTCGCCTCTCTATTATGGGCTACCATTGGAGTTAAAGTAACAGCAATAGTTAAATCAGAAGTGCCTGTATCCCAAGTACCTGGCTTTAATCTGCCAAGCAATTAGAGAGATTCAACTTTGATCAGTATTGCTGCAGCCAGATGAACACATTAGGCAGTTGGCTGTCAATGTCTTTCCAGCACCTTCGACATGCTACTAAACACCCCAACTCACTGCTACCAATGACTGTCAACGTTACTCCCTCAGCCACCCCCATTAGTATAACTAGTCGTTCATCTGCTCACAGCTTGTATGGGAAATGGCTGCTGCATTTGCGCAGGTAACAAGCCAGTCCACTTCAAAGTGACATGTCTTCTGCCAGATGTGGCAAGGTGTGATACAAATGCCCATCTTCTAAGGGGAAGATTCTGGCATTTTCGCAGTTACTCTGCAGTTTGATTGATCCACTGGACAGTGGTGGAAAGTTGCTAAGTGAGGGAAAATACTGATTTTCATGCAATTTTTAAAATGAATACTAAAACCTATTTATTGCAGGTTGCATTTGGTTGCTTTTTTTTTTACCCACCCAAAACTGTTTGGCATTTAAAATTCGAAAGTGGTAAGTCTACTGTGGCTCCAAGGTTGCTTTGTAAATCTTCCTCTGTCAATCCAGTTCCACTTAGTGTACACTTATGGGGGACACAGTGTTTCAATAAACATGCAAAACTTTATACTTACTACTGGGAAATTTATATCTTCATATGTAGCAGTGCATGCTGAACACCACATGTGTTGCATTTATCATCCTGATATTTAAATTGGTTCAAGGATTAAGGTAACATTTCAAGAATGGATAGAACTGTTGTGTGTTCAATGCAGAATTCCACTGCCAGCATATGAACAGAGGGGTTATCTGGTTAACACAGCAATGCCAACCTGGCACCAGCCGTTAACCAACATTACAATGACCAGATAATCTGTGTTTGTCACGTTGCTGTTTGTGGGGTCTTGCTGTTCACAAATTGGCTGCCACATTTCCTACATTATAGTAGTGGCTGCTCTTCAATAAGAACTTAATTGGCACTTTGGGGTGGCCTGAGGTAATGGACGTCGCTATATAAATGCACGTTTTTTTTTATTTTGGGTTATTCAATTAGAGGTTGGATAGGGTTAGTTTGGGGCTGGTTTGACCTCCATTTTGCAGCAGAACCAGATCAGAAGTTCCTTTGTGTTCTAAGTGCACAAATCAGCTCTTTGTAAGGAGTTTGAAAACTTAACCAGTCACATTTATTGGAAGGTTGTTTCAAAATTTTGTATGTGTGTTGATACAAGGCTTGGTTCAAGGCAGTCAACTCACTTACAGTAATAGTCCTACATTTGCCAAACTGACTTTTAAAACAATAAATTGTGCAGACGTGGTGTATTGAATACCATCACAAAGGTATCAGTTATTGCCTCCACATACTTGGGACATAATGACACTGGAGGGAGGGGTGATAGAGCAGTCTAACTATCTGTTTTAAAATAAAATGTTCTGATAAAAAATCCACAGTGTGATACTATCGAGAGTGGGCAGTGTGAGTTGGTGATGCTGCCAAGTTCTGTGGTGTAGAGGAAAATTTGGCAGTGAGAAAACAATACATGTCATCATTTAAATAAATAAGTAATGGCAAAAGGGAACAGTCATTGTATAGTGACCAGAATTCTCTGTATACCGAAGGAGATGCAAACAAAATAGACCTTTTTTTTTAGTTTTACTTTGTATTTTTTTATTATTTTTATTTTAGTTTGTTTCATCATTACACTTTTGTTTTACCATGTGCCTGCCCACTTTTTTTAAATGTTTTGCTTCTGGCTAGGGCTTTCATTATTCTGGCATTTAACACCCTCTCTGCACTAATGCTTTGTTTTTCACCACACCATTAACACACTCTTTGTCTTTGCCCCATGACCTCCATGTCAGTTATTCTCTGTGACCCTCTGTCCTATCAACACCTTCCCATTTGTTCTCTTTTGCCCAACCCCCACTTTATTTGGTTAAAACCTATTACATTTCTAACCTTTGCCAGTTCTGATGAAGGGTCACTGACCTAAAACATTAACTCTGCTTCTCTCTCCACAGATGCTGCCAGACCTGCTGAGTATTTCCAGCACTTTTTGGTTTTATTTCAGATTTCCAGCATCTACGGTATTTTGTTTTCAAAATAGACCTCTTGTTTGTTCCAAATGCAGCGTCTGGCCTGAAGGTGTATTCTGGTATCTGTTAGTAATTCTTCAGTCCTCATAGCTGTTTATCATGTAGATTCTGTTCCTACTATCCCACCACCATTGGATTATTTTCTGTCACGATTGAGTTTGGGCAGTCTGAACCCAGTTTATAATGGGTATAGGTAAGCACTAAATGGCGCTGTTGCTTAGACACTACAAAGATGGTTTACATGGAAAGCTGGAGATCGCACTGGTGTAATAGAGGCGACTTGTCGGGGTTTGGGTTTAAGAACGGTCCTTGAGGCAACCCTCTGGAGTACTTGACAGGAAGCCATTGTACCTGAGCGTGGGGTGTTTGAGGCAGTTTGACACTGAGCAACAAAGAGACACATGACAGGTCTGCTGCCAAGGCTGAACACTTTCTTTTTTTTACCACTGACCAACAGATTCACTCTGTCTGTGGACAGTTGTTCTGTGAATGTTTTCCATTACGTTGTTGTTATTGCCAAGAAATGTGTCAGCCAATGAGTTGGAGGCAGGGTGGGACTTGTGGTTTTAATTTACAGGAGTCTCCAAACTCATTTCAAAACCATAGCAGACAATCTCCAGCTGACAGCAGGATTGTTTCTCCAGCAAAATGCAGTGAGTGGAGGACAGTTACATATTACAACTCATAAAATCTTGTTAAAACCAATCTCAGTCACTTAGAGCAGTGGTTTGATGGGGGAGTCACCCAATCATCTCCATTCTGGCTGTATGCGGCCTTTTCATTAATTGTGCCACCTCACCTGCACTCTGCCCTGGAAAGGGGAGGAGGTGGAACAATGTTCACTCTCAAGTTTCTTGGTGGGCCAATTTAAATTGGGAAGCAGGCCAGAGTGAGCCTGTTGCTGTGGGTTGGGCACCACAGTTCTAGCTGGTACTTTTATTGTTGCTGACCTCTTTCCTAACAAGGGCATGTCAATAAACTTGATTAGTGATCTATGCCTGGGTTAAGCAGCCTTCAACTCAGCAGTAAATGAATGGCATGCTTTGTTGTTCAGTGGTTTTGCAAAATCCTTCTGTTTCACTGGATTACTGCAAGGCCCACGTTATCACAACAATCCTACCCTTGTCAGCATGATAGTCGACATACAGGAACACTGCTGGCTTGTGTTTCATGACCAAATGTGTCATTACTGCAAACGATGTGGTTTAATAACTTAGAGCTATTTGTAAAAGTCTCACTGAGTAAATGCTGTTGAGAGGGGTACATTACTGAGCCATTCAGATCAGCAAGATCCCAGGTTCAATATGCGGCCTGTAGTGAATGAGCTGATCTCATCTGGATAATGGCCTCAGTATCTCAGCACTTCAGAGAGGGAAATTAGCCATGTTTTCTGCTCTTGATTATTGTCTAGTGCCTCCTGCTAAAAAGTGTGCGTATCTTCATATGGCTGAGCTCAGTATTGGCTGCCATGCCCCTCTTGTTTGATAGCGGTGAAAACTCATTATCCTTGCTGACATATGATGAATAGTCATATTGGCAAGGCACCATGACAGATATGAAGGGAACCAGACCCCACCATGAGGAGAGCTTGCAGACGATGGGAGAAACCAGGCCCCGTATGAATAGATATTAGAGCAGTATTCTGAAGAAGTGTTGTTCTGTTGCATTCCTTCATTGATTGATGTACAATAGATAAGTACATTGCCTGGTATGTAGCTGAATCATACAGACTGGGGTTGTCAATCCCATCTCTCTGCTGAGTCAGTTGATCTCAGCCAAGAAGATGGAAATTGAAGAAGGGGAGAGGGTCTGGTGTCACCAGTGACCCCAGATTACAGAGTGGGAAAACAACTGGGGTTCCTGTCACTAATCATTCAGTGACTCCTTCTGGAAAATGCAAATATATGTAGCACTGAGCTTAATTGTGATGTTAAATAGGCAGCTGACACTTGTTTCAGCTCCCCTGCTGCTCCAGAAATGAGGCCCAGGTTATTTTTACTGCCGTGTCTCATTGAAGTCTCGCAATCAGCCTGGAGGCTGCTTGTTGACAACTGGTAGGTGGTGGATCATCTTCGGGTCTCCCCATGTCGAGGATGGAGGTGGCAGGGGACGCTGTGTTTTCCTTGTGGGGCTGGGATGCATGGCTTGGTGAAGCATTCCCACTCCACCTGACCCCATGAGGAAAGTTTAAAAACAACTTAACTGGGCCTCTCCTGGCCCTGTCTCCTCTCCTCTTCCCTTCACTTGTAAGTTGATGTTCGGAGACTTGAGTGTGCATGTACAAGGAACGCAGAAAGTTAACATGCAGGTACAGCAAGCAATTAGGAAGGCAAATGACATGTTGGACTTTATTGCAAAGGAATTGGGGTACAGGAATAAGAAAGGCTTGCTACAGTTGTACAGTGTTTTGATGAGACCACATCTGGAGTACTGTGTGCAGTTTTGGTCTCCACATTTAAGAAAG
This sequence comes from Heterodontus francisci, assembly GCF_036365525.1. Classification (NCBI taxonomy): domain Eukaryota; kingdom Metazoa; phylum Chordata; class Chondrichthyes; order Heterodontiformes; family Heterodontidae; genus Heterodontus; species Heterodontus francisci. The sequence continues at coordinate 179,636,379 of NC_090375.1, read as the reverse complement.
GACATAGTTGCATTGGAAGCAGTACAGCGAAGGTTCACTAGATTGGTCCCTGGGTTGTACTATGATGTGCAAAGTAAATTGGGCCTGTATTCTCTGGCGTTTAGAAGAATAAGAGACAATCTCATTGAAATATATAAGATTCTAAAGGGGTTGGATAGAGTAGACACTGAGAAATTATTTCCACTGGTCAAGGAATCTAAAACACAGGGACATAGTCCCAGGATAAGGGGCTGATCACTTAGGACTGAGATGAAGAGAAATTACTTCACTCAAAGGGTTGTGAATCTTTGGAACTCTCTACCCCCAGAGAGTTGTGGATGCTCCATCATTGAATATATTTAAGACTGGGATGGAGCGATTTTTGGTGTCTCAGGGAATCAAGTGATATGGGGAACGGGCAGGAAAGTGGAGTTGAAGCCTAAGGTCAGCCAAATGGCGGAACAGGCTTGATGAGCAATATCACAAACGTTACAGCGCGGAATGAGGCCATTCGAGCCATCACGTCCGCACTGGCTCTCTGAAAGAGCAACTCCCTCTGTTCCATTCCCCTGCCTTCTCCCCATCACCCTGCACATTCTTCCTTTTCATATAACTGTCCAATTCCCTGTTGAATGCTTCAATTGAACCTGTCTCCACAACACTCTCAGGCAGTGCATTCCAGACCTTAACCACTCACTGTGTGAAATAGTTTTTCCTCATGTCACTTTTGCTCCTCTTACCAAATAGTTTAAACCTGTGCCCTCTTGTTCTCGATCCTTTCACGAGTGGGAACTGTTTCTCTCTATCTACTCTGTCCAGACCCCTTATGATTTTGAATACCTCTATCAAATCTCCTTTCAGTCTTCTCTTCTCCAAGGTAAACTGTCCCAACTTCTCCAATCAATCTTCATAACTGAAATTCCTCATCCATGGGACCATTCTCGTGAATATTTTCTGTACTCTCTCCAATGCCCTCATGTCTTTCCTCAAGTGCGGTGCCCAGAACTGGACGCAATACTCCAGCTGAGGCCAAACTAGTGTCTTTTACAAGTTCAACATAACCTTCTTGCTCTTGTACTCTATGCCCCTATTAATAAAGCCCAGGATACTGTATGCTTTATTAACCGCTCTCTCAACCTGTCTTCCAGACTTCAGTGACTTATGCACATATACGCCTAGGTCCCTCTGTTCCTGCACCCCTTTAGAATTATATTTATTCTATATGGTCCACTTCTGCTCCTATTTCTTGTGTTCAATTAGTGAGAAAGCTGTAGTGGATTTCCTGATGAAAGTCATTTGGGTAGCAGTCCAAGGAGGGCCTAGCTGAGTGCTTTTGGGCCTACTTATTGGGGATGCCCCCCACCACCACCACTCTCCTCCCAGTAACAAGCAGGCTAGCACAGCTCTGCATTTGCAAGATGAAACATTGCCCGTTGTGAGGTCAAATATAGTATCCCCTCCGTCCACATGTGGAACGTCTACCTATCAGTTTACATGATGTCTGGCTTCTGTCTGGAACTGGGGAACTGGCAAGCAGACTGGAGCTGTTCTTGAAGACTCACTCAAGACAAACTGCCCCCAACCATCCCAACAGCACGGCAACCCAGTTACTGGTCGAGAAGGCCATTGACACCAATCCACTAAACCACAAACATGCAGAGAGGCCTACCAATCCCACAGGCACCAAGACCAACAAGCTGCCTGAACCCTTTGACAGTAACACTCCTAGTGCAATCAGGCTAAGAGACCCAAGTATCCTGATGTAGTGCCCCCACAAGGATATATGTGATTGTTCATTTGTATGCACAGTGACTTCATATATGTGCGATGCTTATTTGGGAATCAATTTTTTAAAAAAGCTTTGAAAATATTAAAATAGAGTTTACAGCTAAAGTATTGAATTTTTCTGAATTCATGGCATCTTGAAAGTTCATTAAATGAGCTCAAAAATGTATAAAAGTTTAGAAGGTACATTGTGCAGCTACCAGTACAGTACAATATATTTTTTAAATTTGAGCAGTGTATTGCTGGGTCATGAACTATCCACTCTGTAGAGGACACTTGGTATGGATCGACTGTCACCATTTTGACACAGTTGGCTCCACAAACAAAGAAGTTCTCGAGTGACAAATTCATGAATGGGCAGCAAAGGTCTTCCTCATTAGTGGAGTAAAATTAGAATTCACAGTTCCTCACTGACATTGTAATTTTCAGTTCCTGCTAAAGTGAGGTCTCACACCAGAACCAGAAACTGTCAAATGATCATAAAAGCATGCTTATTTTAGGCATTGGAACTTTTAGTTTAAGGATCTGATGACCTTCCCATAGCAGTGCAGCTTTAACCTTTCTGTTCTGTGTTACACACAGTTGTTCTGGTCCCCGACAGTTGATGTACTGTTTGGTGCTCATGGGATTTTGAGATGGTATTTGACCAGTGTGATTCTCCCTTTTCTCCGCTCCCCTGCTCATTGGCACCTTTTGATTACTGCAGAGAAACAGTAATGCACCTTTCTCTAGTCTCTGCCTGTTCATTCAAGATGCCTTTTTTTGCATTAATGTATTGATTCTGGATCACTTTTGTATTGATCTTCCTACGAGTACAACAGTTGTTTATGATTACAATAGGGAGAGAAAGGAGACTGGTAACATGATTGCAAGGTCTTTCTATCCTAATTTATCAAGAATGGATGGTCAATTCCCGGGGAGTCCGAATCAATGCTGGGGTTACAATCTCTTTTTTTTAAAAATGTATATATTTGACACCTTTGCTTTTTCCTTTCTGCTTTATTGACCCTCGTCCCATTATTCACCCCATGAAAATGAGAGCCTCACTGGATAACCAGTGTTCCATATAGTCAGTTTAGCCAGGTAGCAAGTTGCTGGGACTAAAATGTTCATTCATCAGAGTTCTGCTTTTGTCACAAGCTTTAATAAATGTGGTGTTTGTAACGGTAACCTGTAGTTATGGTTCTGGTCTGGGACTTTTCCCTTGTCAAGAGACAAAAGAAAGTTGGACCCAATTTTACAGACCGATTTGACTCTTTTCCACAGACTTATAGGGAAGTATAATTTCTCCCCTCCGCCCCCCGCCCCCTCAGGAGCGGGCAGGGGGGTGGGCCATAAAATCAGGAGGGGAGGTGGAGGGGGTGGTGCGGAGTGCCCATCGCCTTCCCAACTTCACCCGGGGTGGGGAAGGTCAAGGACAAGTCTACCTGCCCGGAGGCCAATTTGAAGCCCTTGTGGCCAATTAATATGGGGGTGGGGGGGGGGGTGTTGCTATATGCTGTGGGTAATCTGTAGCCCACAGAGGGCCTCCAGCGGCAAGGGCCGCCCCCGCTGCCCTCCAAAATGAAAATGACTACCCCCACATCCCTCCTCCACCCCACTTGCTGGGGTCCCGGTGAGCCTGCCTTTTGGGGCCTCCTTCATGGCCATTGCACCAGGGCTGGCTGCAGTCCCAGCATTGGCCACCACTCCCTGTGATGCTGCTCAGACTGAACAGCTGCCGGCTCTCTGATTGGCCAGCAGCTCTTGGAGGCAGAATCTTCACCGTTAAGGGCACGGTTGCCCCGACGGCAGGCAGTTAATGCCTGATCGACATTTCATCCTGTCAGGGCTTCCGCAAATGGCAAAGTGGGTATGCCACCAGCTTTCTGGCCAGTGGACGGGGCCACCGCTGTGGCCATTGAATTCAGCCCATAGAGTTTCACTTGGAGCTGCACTTCGCCTCATTACCTTGAGTGAATTTTTTGTGAACTGCCATTTAGAAAGGGGGTTTGCTCCAATGTGCTGTGCTTACCTGATTTTTCTCAGCCGTTGAACCATTCTCGTCTTTTAGTACATCTGTCTGAAGAAAACCATTGATCCAGTGTTCGTACACAGCAGGTCTGGGGGTGGCACAGTGGCGCAGTGGTTAGCACCGCAGCCTCACAGCTCCAGGGACCCGGGTTCGATTCCGGGTACTGCCTGTGTGGAGTTTGCAAGTTCTCCCTGTGTCTGCGTGGGTTTTCTCCAGGTGCTCCGGTTTCCTCCCACAAGCCAAAAGACTTGCAGGTTGATAGGTTAATTGGCCATGATAAATTGTCACTAGTATAGGTAGGTGGTAGGGAAATATAGGGACAGGTGGGGATGTTTGGTTGGAATATGGGATTAGTGTAGGATTAGTATAAATGGGTGGTTGATGTTCGGCACAGACTCGGTGGGCCGAAGGGCCTGTTTCAGTGCTGTATCTCTAATCTAATCTAGTCTGCTTGGTCGGAGTCTCGATCATTTAGGCAATCGGTAATCTTTAAAATGTGGAGTTTAAATCACTGACCAGTATAATGGTGTCATGTTGGTAAAACCTTATAGCCAATACGCTGCATCACTAATAATACTCCCCCAAATTCTAACATCAGTAGTTGGGAAACTATTGGAAAAAATTCTGAGGGACAGGATTAATCTCCACTTGGAGAGGCAGGGATTAATTGGGGATAGTCAGCATGGCTTTGTCAGGGGGAGATCATGTCTAACTAACTTGATTGAATTTTTCGAGGAGGTGACTAGATGTGTCGATGAGGGTAAAGCAGTTGGTGTAGTCTACATGGACTTCAGTAAGGCTTTTGATAAGGTCCCGCACGGGAGATTGGTTAAGAAGGTAAGAACCCATGGGATCCAGGGCAATTTGGATACAAAATTGGCTTAGTGGCAGGAGGCAGAGGCTAATGGTCGAGGGTGGAAGTGGAAGTTGCGAGTGGAAGCCTGTGACCAGTGGTGTACTGCAGGGATCGGTGCTACGGGCCAAGCGCTTGCATTACACTAATGACTACATTAATGATTTAGACGTGAATATAGGAGGTATGATCAGTAAGTTTGCGGATGACACAAAAATTGGTGGTGTCGTAAATAGATTACAGGACGATACAGATGGGCTGGTAAGATGGGCGGAGCAGTGGCAAATGGAATTTAATCCTGAGAAGTGTGAGGTGATGCATTTTGGGAGGACTAACAAGGCAAGGGAATATTCAATGGATGGTGGGACCCTAGGAAGTACAGAGGGTCAGAGGGACCTTGGTGTACTTGTCCATGGATCACTGAAGGCAGCAGCACAGGTAGATAAGGTGGATTGGAAGGCATATGGGATACTTGCCTTTATTAGCCGAGGCATAAAATATAAGAGCAGGGAGGTTATGATGGAGCTGTATAAAACGCTAGTTAGGCCACAGCTGGAGTACTGTGTACAGATCTGGGTACCAAACTATAGGAAGGATGTGATTGCAGTGGAGAGGGTGCAGAGGAGATTCACCAGGATGTTGCCTGGGCTGGAGCTTTTCAGTCTCTCTTCATAGCTGAAAAGGCTAGGGTTGTTTTCCTTGGAGCGGAGAAGGCTGAGGGGTGACATGATTGAGGTATACAAAATTATGAGGGGCATTGATAGATTAGATAGGAAGAAACATTTTCCCTTAGTGGAAGGGTCAATAACCAGGGGGCATAGATTTAAGGTAAGGGCAGGAGGTTCAGAGGGGATTTGAGGAAAATTGTTTTCACCCAGAGGGTGGTTGGAATCTGGAATACACTGCCTGAAGAGGTGGTAGAGGCAGGAACCATCACAACATGTAAGAAGTATTTAGATGAGCACTTGAAACGCCATAGCATATAAGGCTACGGGCCAAGTGCTGGAAAATGGGATTAGAATAGTTAGGTGCTTGATGGCCGGCACAGACACGATGGGCCGAAGGGCCTGTTTCTGTGCTGTATGACTCTATGACTAAATTTGAAATGAATGAAGAAAAAGCTTAATTATACATTCAATTCCATAACGAGTAGATATCTTATAGGGTCTACCAGTTGGTGGGGACCATTCGAAGCTGTAAAGAGTGTGGCTTGAGGTGTACTTCATTCTGAACAACTGCAAAGGAATTTGATTCTGAATTTTTCTGCAAGAGCTTCCCAGCCTATTGGCACAAAGGACAGTCCTGTCACCATATATCCTGCAGTGCTACCAATTGAAATGCAGTGCCAATACTGCTTTTCAGAGTCTCTAACATCAGCAAACGGAAGATGGTTGGTCCAAAGGGAACAAATGTTGAATTGGATTATTGTTAGCTCCCTAAACTATGACAGTGATATTACCTGCATCATAATTGGATTCATACGGGGTAACCGTACCTGTATTATAACATAGTGGGAGTTCCTGCATTATAGCTGAATCCATTCAGAGTGAAAGTACCGGGATCATAAATAGTGACAACGCCTGCATCATGAGGCTATCCACTGCTGAGTATCCAGTATTTAGCTTCATTCACAATTCCTCAGATAATGAAGTATGCAGCAAAACCTGGACCAGACTTGGGCTAATAAGTGGCAAGTAACGTTCATGACACATAAGTACCCACACTGACCATTGCTAAGAAGAGCAAGCCTAACCATTTTCCATCCTATTCAATGGCATTACTATCATCAAGTCCGTTACAATCAACATGCTGGGGGGTCATCATTAACCAGAACCTCAGCTGGAACAGCCACATAAATACCACAGCTACTAGTACAGATCAGAGTCTGGGACGCTCTCCACTTGCTTGGATGTATGCAGCTACAACAGCAGTCAAGAAGCTCACCATCAGGACAAAGTAGTCCACTTGATCGGTGCCTCACCAACCAACCTAAATGCCCACTCCCTCCAGCATCAGCATACATTGGCAATAACGTGTGCTACCTACAGGATGCACTGCAGCCTGGAAGGACAAGTGAACCCCATTGCCTCTTAAGGCACATGTACCACCCCAACTTCAACATATGCTCGCCATTCCTTCATCATCACTGGGTTGAAGTCCTGGAACTCCTCACCTAACAGCATTGTGAGAGTACCTTCATCACATGGACTGCAGCAGTTCAAGAGGAAGGCCTAGGAATGGGCAAAAAGTGCCGGCCTTGCCAGTGACACACAAATCCCAAAAAATGACTTTTTTAAGAAGAAAAATTAGGTCTATAAAGAGTGACTATGTCTGCACCGTAACTGAACCCATAGACAGTGACATTAAATTTACTATTTATTCAATTACTGCAAGATTTAAGAAGGATATTTTCTAATGACTATGTTTAAGCGTTAATGATTTAAATAAGTGTTTTATTTCCTGTGAAAGGTTTTCTAAAGAGTTTACGAGGCCCACAGAACGTACAGTATGTATAATTTTAATGGAGTATCTGAAGCTCACTGCAATTACTTCAGACCACATAAATGCTACAGACCCGACACCCTGACACCCTCGACTCCATTATCTTTATGAACTGTTAAATCAAGTCATCTGTGCATCTGGTAACTTTTTGTAGATGCCTGTGGTCATCTGCAGCAATAATTTCCATATTGTGGTGTATTTACATAAATGTCAACTCCAGAGCAATGGCATCAGACAACTTGACAAGAGTGCAGAAAAATTCATAATTTAATGTGGAATGTACTTGAAGGAATCTTATACAAAAAGACACAAACATGGTCCACAATAAAAATGATTGACAGAATAAAGTCATTTAAATTTATATTGTAGAGGTGATTATTTTAAGCAAGGATGTTTTTCAATTGTTGTACCAAAACTAGTTAACTAAAGTGTGCATTTGAGTTGTAATTTCCTCTTACATAAAATCAGTTGCTGACACCGAGCGCTAGGTTAGTGTTTGTGTAATTGTTATAATGGCTGTTGAAGCTCGCTAGCTTTTTGTCAAGTACCACAATGCCAATAGTGTCTTGCTTTAAGATAATCCCAGGAATGGTCAACAAATTTTCCCATGGAGTAATGGGATGTGCCACAAGTTCCCCACATGGTGAATTCTTAACTTTAATCATGTCAAAGGTTTGTGTGATTGCAGAAAACGGCCAGCTTGTTAACGCAAAGTGGAAAAACAAAACTGCAGGACCAATTAGTTTCATCAATAAAACACTTAAGTCATAGGTCTGAAAGTTTTAATGGAGCTTTCTCATTTCCTCGATGGATGCTACTGGCAAAGCCCTGCTTCTGAATAGCATTCCTGTCTGTAACCGTGCACAGAGAGAAATAGTGAACAGTGCCCAATTCTAGCTCTGGTAATGCTCGCAGCTGACTGGGCAGCAAATACAACAGACACACCAGCCTAGTTTGCCCACATGTATAAAAAAGAAAGCCTCAGCAGTAAAATGGCACAGAGCATTTTGCATCCACTTAGGGGTAGACTGACTCTGCCAGAGCTTCTGGGGTGAGCTTGATTAGAATAATAGTGGCAAGTTCACTGTGCCTGTACCAGGAATGTCACCCACTGGGGGTTCACCATTTGAGTGGGCTGGAACTTGTGTACTACTCCAGGATTTCAGGCCTGCAGCAGCTTAAAGGGCAGCACATTAAAATTCAGACTTACAGTAGATCTGGAAGCTTTCCAATCCAACAATGTCTGTATAGTCCTTAGGAGGTTTAAGAGATCGATGAGATGGTGAAAGTTATTCGACGTGAACTAAGCAGAGGAAGGGCACATTCATTGCCACCAGCCTTCAAAAAAAGTAGCAATGGCTGGAAGTTGCCCAGTCGTCAGTGCCAACTTGATGACTCTGCGCATGTCTGCTTAGTGACAGGGAAAGTATAATGGCCTTACCAGCTCTACAAGGTAAAAGCAGCCAGCTGCACCTTGTAGGATGGTAATGAACTAAATTAGGCACTTGCTTCTTGTTATGTTGAACTTTTGAATAGCCAGCTGTCAATGACCATGAGAAGCATGATGCCCTTTACACCCCAGGCATTCAACTACAATATTATTTCACACAATATCCTTGCATGTCTGCATGCCACTAAAAGTTTCAAACGGTATGTGATTGCTTGGTTCCTACACCAGTCGTCACTCCCATTGTTGCCTGCAGTCTGATATATTGCTTAACTGTATTTAATGGCAACTAGAGGTCAAGTTCACTTTTAATGATCTTTTTCAAGGGAAAGACAGACGGTGGCCCCAGAGGAAGATTAATGACAGGTGGTCGACTCCCAATTGTCAATGCTGTTTGCCCCAACAAGGAGGTATTTTTGGATCTCAGGAGTGAGGCCGTAAAGGAAGTTGGAGACATAGAAGTAGGAGGGCAGATGACCCAGGTCATGGAATCATCCCCTGTATCATGAAACCTCCTTGTCACTCCAACTGAAAGTGACACGTAAAATCAGCTCCTCAGCAACCCATTCTAGCCTCTCTTGCACAGTTTGCACATATCCTACCAGCACTTTAGAGCCTGTGCTATTGTTCACTCTGTCTCAAGCTCCAACCTAAAGACATCCACAGCTGAGGAAATAGACAATGAGGCAGAGGGTAGTGTACTGATAAAACACGGAGCACAAGTGATCAGGATCAACTGGGGCTCGAAGATGAGGAAGAAGCACTTCTTTCTAGCAACTGTCTGAGGCTGAATCAGACCTTTCACAACCATGGTGTTGTATTTGACTCTTGAGCTTTTGACCACATGTCTGCTCCATTACCAAAACTGCCTATTTCCAGCTCTGACTGCACCCTGTCTCAGCTGCTCTGCTGCTGAAACCCTCAGCCATACCTTTGTTCCAAAGACTCACAACTCTGAGACAAAATTTCTCCTCATCTCTTGTCTTAAATGGGCGACCCCTTATTTTTAAACAGGGACTCCCTAGTTCTAGATTCTCCCACAAGGGGAAACATCCTTTCCATATCTACCCTGTCAAGACCCCTCAGGATCTTATATGTTTCAATCAAGGTGCCTCTTACTCTTCTAAACTCCAGCAGATACAAGCCTAGCCCGTCCAACCTTTTCTCATAAGACAACCTGCCCATTCCAGGTATTAGTCTAGTAAACCTTCTCTGAACTGTTTCCAATGCATTTACAACTTTCCTTAAATAAGGAAATACTGTACACAGTACTCCAGATGTGTTCTCACCAATGCCCTGTATAACTGAAGCATAAACTCCTACTTTTGTATTCAATTACCCTCGCGATAAATGATAACATTCTATTAGCTTTCCTGATTATTTGCAGTACCTGCATACTAACCTTTCGCGATTCATGTACTAGGACACCCAGATCTCTCTGCATCTCAGAGCTCTGCAATCTCTCACCATTTAGATAATATGCTTCTTTTTTATTCTTCCTGCCAAAATGGACAATTTCACGTTTTCCCACATTATACTCCATTTGCCACATCTTTGCCCACTCACTTAACCTATCTATATCTCTTTTTAGCTTCCTTATATCCTCTTCACAACTTACTTTCCTACCTATCTTTGTGTCATCTGCAAATTTAGCAACCATACCTTTGGTCCCTTCATCCAAGTTATTCATATAAATTGTATAAAGTTGAGGCCCCAGCACTGATCCCTGTGGCACACCACTTGTTACATCTTGCCAACCAAAAAATGGCCCATTTATAACGACTCTCTGTTTCCTGTTGGCTAGTCAATCTTCTATCCATGCCAAATGTTACCCCCTACACCATGAGCTTTTATTTTCCAAAGTAACCTTTGATATGGCACCTTATCAAATGTCTTCTGGATATCTAAGTACAGTATGTCCACCTTTTATCCACAGCAAAGGTTACTTCTTCAAAGAACTCCAATAAATTGGTTAAACATGATTTCCCTTTCACAAAACCATGTTGACTCTGCCTGATTACCTTAAATTTTTCTAACTGCCTGCTATAATAATAGCTTCTAACATTTTCCCTAAGTTTAAGCTAACTGGCTTGTAGTTTCCTGCTTTCTGTCTCCCTCCCTTTTTGAATAAAGGAGTTACATTGGCTATTTTCCAATCTAATGGAACCTTACCCGAATCTATGGAATTTTGGAAAAATAAAACTAATGCATCAACTATCTCAGTAGCCACTTCTTTTATGACCCAAGGATAAAGTCCATCAAGACCCGGGGACTTGTCAGCCCGCAGCTCCAACAGAGTATCAAATGTATGTGCTGGTACTGGGGGTCATGTTGGACCTTACGCTACCAATGACAAAGCAAGCGAATGCGTCCTTACCTGTGATACTCGACATAGATTGCTTTGCAGTCTTGCATTCCACACAGATCTGTAGCACAGACGCTCTACTCTCATGACAGAGCATTTGATGTGGGTGCTCAGACTACTGCCATGACTGGGGCATCAGATTGAATAGAAGAAAAGGAGCAGGAGTAAACTGTACAGCCACTTGAATCAGCCCCTCCATTCAATAAGATCGTGGTTGAACTTCTACATCAATTCCACTTCCCCCGCTCTATTCCCTTATTCCTTGATTCCTTTAGTGCCCAAAAATCTATTGATCTCAGTCTTCAATATACTCGTTGACTGAGCGTCCACAGCGTCCGGGGTGGAGAATTCCAAAGATTAAAGACAGTTTCCTCTGAACTGCAAGTGATTGCGACTGAGACAGACAAGTATTTCACACGGCTTCACTGAGCTAGCATTAAGCCTATTTTTGCTGGCCATGCAGAGAAGATGCCCTGTTCTGGTGGCATGGGTGATGCTGCTCTCTCTGAAGATTGTAGCCATTGGGTGATTTTGTGTTGTTTTTTTGTTTTAGTACTATCTGATTGGCAACGAATAGAAATACTTTATTCTTTGCATTTTTCTTGGAAGTTGCCGGTTACAGTTTTGTTTGCAGAGAATGAAAGTGAAATCTGACTTAAGTGCTTTGTTACTTTTAAACTATTTGACAAATTACAGGAAACTTAGAGTTTTCCAGTGTCCTCAGAAAGTATTGTTCCACTCCTCCTAGGCATGAAGAGGACAAAAATAAATGGCTCGGGTGTTAAATGCCAGGAAATGAAATATTTGGAGAGGTACACATTGTGCGTACAGTTCCCCAGCACAGCCCTTTTTCCAAAACAGATGGATGTTTTGCAGGTGGTTGCTGATTCAGAAGGAAGTGTGCTTTCTATTGAAATCCAATATTGTTTGGAAAGTATCCAGAGTTTGATAAGACTGCACTGCCATTCACCCTTCCATTATCCATTAGATCAGAGAAAGGAAAGATGAGTAATTTGGGAGCGGTGCTGTTTTCGAAATGTAAGCAGTTTTGTGTTGTTTTTCTTTCTATGAGGGATCTTAAAAGGGATCTAGTCACTGTACGAAGGGAACAATTGCTGTTTGTGGGACCTTACAGTTCACAAATCTATTGCCACATTTTCGGACATTACAACAGTGACTACGCTTCAAGAATGCATGGCTGGCTGTAGAGTGCTTTGGGACTTCCTGAGGTCATGTACAGTGCAATAGAAATGCAAGTCTTCCCTTCTTTATAGTGACCAGTCATAGTTCTAACAGTCCAGCAGCACACCAGCGGTGCTGCTGTGAAACCACACTGACCTGACATGCTGAAAAGCGGTGCTCCTGTGTTTTGTGATGTAGATGATTTAATCAGATGGAAGGTGTAGCAAGAGTTTAATGCTGCACATTAGTGTCTTCCTGGGATTAACTGTATCTTAATAACTAGATGTAATAGTCTGTTTCAGGGCTGGCCAAACTATAGCCTCTGAGCCCTGGCAATCTCATCTAAGAAACATGGAGAATTCAGTCCTATTTGTCTTTATCTCCTCTTCACTGGTTTGCCCTAATTTGAATTTAGGGGCCTGAAGGTTTGGATAGGATGTGTTTCGCCTCATCAGTGACTAAATTCCCAGTCAGAACACCTGTATCTATTTTCAAGGAAACACTATATGCCAAATGAGAAATATTAATTCATCGGTTGGAAACTTGCATTAAACTTTTAATGGCAAAATCCTACAGTTAACTTTTTTAAAAACTGTCAACCAAGATAGCCACTGCAGTTTGCATCTGAAATACCAGGAGATCGAATTGGAGACACAAGTCGAACAAGAAGCCCAGTCAGGACAATGCTTTGGCTAACTGAGTAGATTATCCAGATCATCTTCGTTAGTGGGACATTCAAAGCCATCTCAAGGCATTCATAAGTGGAGACATCTCTCCAGGGGGTAAAGACTGACAATACCACCTTAGAGAGGTTTTGGGTTTTCAACTTTGGACCTCATTAAAAACAAAGGGGATTGAGAGAAGATTGTGACTGTCTCCCCAGGCTGTGTAACACTGCGAGTTTTGTTGCACACAAAGGAACTAGCTGTAACTGAGACTGCAACAGCAGAGAAGGCTTCGTGCCTCCTTTCTCTCTCTCTCTCTTTCTCTCCAGTATTTTGTAGGTTTCAATGAGATCACCTCATTCTTCAAAATGCTAGAGAACACAGGCCCAGTTTCCCCAATCTTTCTTCGTAGGGCAGTCCCGCCATCCCAGGAACTGGTCTGATGATCCTCCGTTGCACTCCCTCTGTGGCAATAATATCCTTCCTAGGGTAAAGGGACCAAAACTGCACACAGTATTCCAGGTGTGGTCTAACCAAGGTTCTAAACAATTGAAGCAAGACTTCACTACTCCTGTACTCAAATCTTCTTGCGTTAAAGGCTGACTTACCGTTAATCTTCTTAATTGCTTGCTCACCTGCATGTTAGCTTTCATGTTAGACTTATTGACAAGGACACCCAGGTCCCCTTGTACATCTACACTTTCAAATCTCTTACCATTTAGGAAATACTCTGCACATCTATTCCTCCTACCAAAGTGGATAACCTCACATTTTTCCATCTGCCACATTCTTGCCCACTCACTAAGTCTTTCCAAATCCCCTTGAAGCCGCTTTGCATCTTCCTCACAACCCACCTTCCCACCTAGTTTTGTGTCATCCTCAAACTTGGAAATACTACATTTGGTCCCACATCCAAATCATTGATATATATTGTGAACAGCTGAGGCCCAAGTACTGATCCCTGCGGTACCCCACTTGTCACAGCCTGCCAACGTGAGAATGACCCATTTATTGCTACTCTCTGTTTTCTGCCTGTTTCATGCCAGTATATTACCTCCAATCCCATATGCTTTAATTTTGCTAACCAACCTCCTGTAGGGGACTTTATCAAAGGCTTTTTGAAAATGCAAGTATACTATGTCCACCGACTCCACTTTATCAATTCTATTAGTAACATCCTCAAAAAAACTCGCAACAGGTTTGTCAAACATGACATCCCATTCAAAGATTCATGTTGACTATGCCCAATCAGATCATTATTATCCAAGTGTCCATTTATCACATCCTTTACAATAGATTCGGCACAGTGGCGCAGTGGTTAGCACCGCAGCCTCACAGCTCCAGGGACCCGGGTTCGATTCCGGGTACTGCCTGTGTGGAGTTTGCAAGTTCTCCCTGTGTCTGCGTGGGTTTTCTCCGGGTGCTCCGGTTTCCTCCCACAAGCCAAAAGACTTGCAGGTTGATAGGTAAATTGGCCAGTATAAATTGTCACTAGTATAGGTAGGTGGTAGGGAATGTAGGGACAGGTGGGGATGTTTGGTAGGAATATGGGATTAGTGTAGCATTAGTATAAATGGGTGGTTGATGTTCGGCACAGACTCGGTGGGCCGAAGGGCCTGTTTCAGTGCTGTATCTCTAATCTAATCATTTTCCCAATGACTGATGTAAGGCTAACAGGTCTGTAATTCCCTGTTTTCTCTCTCCCTCCCTCCTTAAATAGTGGGGGGACATTTGCGAACTTCCAATCTGCAGGAACCGCTCCAGAATCTATATAATTTTGGAAGATGGTCACCAATGCATCCACTATCACCATCGCTACCTCTTTCAACACTCTGGGATGTAGAATATCAGGTCCTGGGGACTTATCAACCTTCAGCCCCATTAATTTCTCCTATACAACCTCCTTAGTAATACTAATTTCCTTCAATTCCTCATTCCCCCTAATCCCTTGGATCTCTAATTCTGGGAGATTTCTTGTATCTTCCTCAGTGAAGACAGGCACAAAGTAATCATTTAGCCTCTCTGCCATTTCTCTATTCCCCATTATAAATTCTCCTGACTCTGCCTGTAATGGACCCACATTTGTCTTAGCCAAATGTTTCCTTTTTACATACCTATAGAAGCTTTTACAGTCTGTTTTTATATTTTTTGCTAGCTTATATTCATATTCTATTCTCCCTTTATCAGTTTCTTAGTCCTCCTTTGCTGTGTTCTAAAATCCTCCTAATCCTCAGGTTTACTACTATTTCTGGCAACTTTATAGGCCTTTTCTTTGAATCCTATACAATCGTTAACTTCCTTTGTTATCCATGGTTGACTGCCTTTACGTTGGCGGTTTTTGTGCCTTGAAGGAATGCAAATTTGTTGTAAACTATGTAATATT
This sequence comes from Heterodontus francisci, assembly GCF_036365525.1. NCBI lineage: Eukaryota > Metazoa > Chordata > Chondrichthyes > Heterodontiformes > Heterodontidae > Heterodontus > Heterodontus francisci. The sequence continues at coordinate 179,621,204 of NC_090375.1, read as the reverse complement.
TATTTGAAGACTATCCATTGCCTATGTATTGTCATACCTTTTAATGTATTTTCCCAATCCACCTCAGACAATTTGCCCTTCATACCTTCTTAATTTCCTTTGTTCAAATTTAACACCCTGGCTTCAGATTGAAATACCTCACTTTTAAACATATAATGTAAAATTCTATCATATTATGGTCACTCATCCCTAAAGGTTCTTTTACAACAAGATTATTAATTAGCCCTTTCTCATTACACAATATTAGATCTAAAATAGCCTTTTCTCTAGTCGGTTCCTCAACATACTGCTCTAGAAAACCATCCCTAAGACACTCCAGGAACTCGTCCTCCACAGCATTAGTGCTCATTTGGTTTACCCAGTCTATATGAGGGCGGCACAGTGGCGCAGTGGTTAGCACTGCAGCCTCACAGCTCCAGGGACCCGGGTTCGATTCTGGGTACTGCCTGTGTGGAGTTTGCAAGTTCTCCCTGTGTCTGCATGGGTTTTCTCCGGGTGCTCCGGTTTCCTCCCACAAGCCAAAAGACTTGCAGGTTGATAGGTAAATTGGCCATTAAAAATTGTCACTAGTATAGGTAGGTGGTAGGGAAATATAGGGACAGGTGGGGAAGTTTGGTAGGAATATGGGATTAGTGTAGGATTAGTATAAATGGGTGGTTGATGGTCGGCACAGACTCGGTGGACCGAAGGGCCTGTTTCAGTGCTGTATCTCTAATCTAATCTAATATGCAGTTTAAGATCAGCCATGATTACTGTATTACCCATGCTACGTGCTTCTCTAATCTCCTGAGTAATGCCATGCCCCACACTACCATTACTGTTTGGTGACCTATAAACAACTGCTACCAGTGATTGCTGCCCCTTGCTGTTTCTTAGCTCCACCCAAACAGACTCCACATTTTGTTCTTCCAGTCTGACATCCTCCCTTACAAATGTACTGATCCATTCCCTTATTATCAGTGTAACGCCACCTACTTTTCCTTTTTACCTGTTTTTCCTAAATGTCGAATATTCAGTTCCCAGTCTTGGTCACCCTGTAGCTATGTTTCTGCAATGGCAATTAGATCATACCAATTTACTGCTATTTGGGCCTTTAAGTCATCTACCTTGTTGTGAATGCTGCGTGCATTCAGCAAGAGTGCCCTTAACCTTGTCTTCTTGACATTTTGCATTCTCAGCCTAGTTGATGCTCGCCTTTGTTTTGCCTACATTCTAATGTCACTCAATGCTTTTCTACCTCCTGTTACCAGCTTTACTTCCTTCTAATTTGACCTATCCCTCAAGTTCCTCTCCCCCTGACAAGCTATTTTACACCGTCCCCAACAGCACTAGCAAATTTCCCTGTGAGGATGTTAGTTCCGGTCCTGTTAAGGTGTAGCCTGTCCATCATTTACAGGTCCCACCTACCCCAGAACCGGTCCCAATACCTCAGAAATCTGATGCCCTCCCTCCTACATCAATTCTCCAGCCACACATTCAATCCATCAATCCTCCACTTCCAATGCTCACCAGCATGTGGCACTGGGAATAATCTTAAGATTAATGCTTTGGAGGTCCTGTTTTTTAATTTTCTTTCTAACTCCCAAAAATCTGCTTTCAGGACTTCATCCTTCTTCCTACCTATGTCATTGGTACCAATGTGGACCACGACCTCTGGCTGTTCACCATCCCCTAGAAGGATGTCCTGCAGCCGCTCCATGACATCCTTGACCCTGGCAACACACCATCCCGGAGTCACGTTTACTGCTGTGGAAACGCTTGTCTGATCCCCTGACTGTCGAATCCCCTATCACTATTTCTCTTCCACTCTTCTTCCTTCCCTCCTGTACAGCTGAGCCACCCTTGGTGCCACGGACTTTGCTCTGGCTGCACTCTCCCGAGGAATCATCGCTCTCAACAGTATCCAAAATGGAAACCTGATTAGCAAGCAAGATAGATTCAGGGGACTCCTGCCTGCCTGGTTCTCTTAGACTGCCTGGCAGACACCCATTTCCTTTCTGCCTGCATGCTCCTAACCTGCAGTGTGACCACCTCCTTAAACATGCTATTCACGTAGACCTCTGCCTCACAGATGCACAACAGTGACTCCGAAACCTGGAGCTCAAGCTTCTGCAGCTGGTGACACTTCCTGCAAATGTGTTCATGTAGCACACGTGGTGTGTCGCTGACGTCCCATGTACCGCAGGATAAAGAACAAAGAACAGTACAGCACAGGAACAGGCCATTCGGCCCTCCAAGCCTGCGCCGATCTTGATGCCTGCCTAAACTAAAACCTTCTGCACTTCCGGGGTCCGTATCCCTCCCTTCCCATCCTATTCATGTATTTGTCAAGATGCCTCTTAAACGTCTCTATGGTACCTGCCTCCACCACCTTCCCCGGCAACAAGTTCCAGGCACTCACCACCCTCTGTGTAAAGAACTTGCCTCGCACATCCCCTCTAAACTTTGCCCCTCTCACCTTAAACCGATGTCCCCTAGTAACTGACTCTTCCACCCTGGGAAAAAGCTTCTGCTATCCACTCTGTCTATGCCGCTTATAACTTTGTAAACCTCTATCATGTTGCCCCTCCACCTCCGTCATTCCAGTCAAAACAATCCGAGATTTTCCAACCTCTCCTCATAGCTAATGCCCTCCAGACCAGGCAACATCCTGGTAAACCGCTTCTGTACCATCTCCAAAGCCTCCACATCCTTCTGGTAGTGTGGCGACCAGAATTGCACGCAGTATTCTAAGTGTGGCCTAACTAAAGATCTGTACAGCTGCAGCATGTTTGCCAGTTTTTATACTCTATGCCCCGACCGATGAAGGCAAGCATGCCGTATGCCTTCTTGACTACCTTATCCACCTGCGTTGCCACTTTCAGTGACCTGTGGACCTGTACGCCCAGATCTCTCTGCCTGTCAATACTCCTAAGGGTTCTGCCATTTACTGTATACTTCCCACCTGCATTAGACCTTCCAAAATGCATTACCTCACATTTGTCCGAATTAAACTCCATCTGCCATTTCTCCGCCCAAGTCTCCAACCAATCTATATCCTGCTGTATCCTCTAACAATACTCATCACTATCCTCAACTCCACTAACCTTTGTGTCGTCCACAAACTTACTAATCAGACCAGCTACATTTTCCTCCAAATCATTTATATATACTACAAACAGCAAAGGTCCCAGCACTGATCACTGCAGAACACCACTAGTCACATCCCTCCATTCAGAAAAGCACCCTTCCACTGCTACCTTCTGTCTTCTGTGACCGAGCCAGTTCTGTATCCATCTTGCCAGCTCCCCTCTGATCCCATGTGACTTCACCTTTTGTATCAGTCTGCCATGCGGGACCTTGTCAAAGGCTTTACTGAAGTCCATATAGATAACATCCACTGCCCTTCCTTCATCAATCATCTTCGTCACTTCCTCAAAAAACTCAATCAAATTAGTGAGACACGACCTCCCCTTCACAAAACCATGCTGCCTCTCGCTAATAAGTCCATTAGTTTGCAAATGGGAGTAAATCCGTCCCGAAGAGTCCTCTCTAATAATTTCCCTACCACTGACGTAAGGCTCACCGGCCTCTAATTTCCTGGATTATCCTTGCTACCATTCTTAAACGAAGGAACAACATTGGCTATTCTCCAGTCCTCTGGGACCTCACCTGAGGATGCAAAGATTTCTGTCAAGCTCCCAGCAATTTCTTCCCTTGCCTCCCTCAGTATTCTGGGGTAGATCCGATCAGGCCCTGGGGACTTATCTACCTTAATGCTTTGCAAGACACCCAACACCACCTCCTTTTTGATAATGAGATGACTGAGACTATCTACACTCCCTTCCCGAGGCTCATCATCCACCAAGTCCTTCTCCTTGGTGAATACTGATGCAAAGTACTCATTTGGTACCTCGCCCATTTCTTCTGGCTCCACACATAGATTCCCTTCTCTGTCCTTGAGTGGGCCAACCCTTTCCCTGGTTACCCTCTTGCTCTTTATATACGTATAAAAAGCCTTGGGATTTTCCTTAATCCTGTTTGCCAATGACTTCTCATAACCCCTTTTAGCCCTCCTGACTCCTTGCTTAAGTTCCTTCCTACTGTCTTTATATTCCTCAAGGGTTTCGTCTGTTCCCAGCCTTCCAGCCCTTACGAATGCTTCCTTTTTCTTTTTGACGAGGCTCACAATATCCCGCGTTAACCAAGGTTCCCGAAACTTGCCACACTTATCCTTCTTCCTCACAGGAACATGCTGGTCCTGGATTCTAATCAACTGACGTTTGAAAGACTCCCACATGTCAGATGTTGATTTACCCTCAAACAGCCGCCCCCAATCTAAATTCTTCAGTTCCTGCCTAATATTGTTACAATTAGCCTTCCCCCAATTTAGCACCTTCACCCGAGGACTACTCTTATCCTTATCCACAAGTACCTTAAAACTTATGGAATTATGGTCACTGTTCCCGACATGCTCCCCTACTGAAACTTCGACCACCTGGCCGGGCTCATTCCCCAATACCAGGTCCAGTACGGCCCCATCCCTAGTTGGACTATCTACGTATTGTTTCAAGAAGCCCTCCTGGATGCTCCTCACAAATTCTGCCCCATCTAAGCCCCTAGCACTAAGTGAGTCCCAGTCAATATAGGGGAAGTTAAAATCACCCACCACTATAACCCTGTTACCTTTACATCTTTCCAAAATCTGTCTACATATCTGCTCCTCTACCTCCCGCTGGCTGTTGGGAGGCCTGTAGTAAACCCCCAACATCGTGACTGCACCCTTCCTATTCCTGAGCTCTACCTATATTGCCTCGCTGCATGATCCCTCCGAAGTGTCCTCCCGCAGTACAGCTGTGATATTCTCCTTAACCAGCAATGCAACTCCCCCACCCCTTTTACATCCCCCTCTATCCTGCCTGAAGCTTCTAAATCCTGGAACATTTAGCTGCCAATCCTGTCCTTCCCTCAACCAAGTCTCTGTAATAACAACAACATCATAGTTCCAAGTACTAATCCAAGCTCTAAGTTCATCTGCCTCGCCTGTTATACTTCTTGCATTGAAACAAATGCACTTCAGACCACCAGTCCTGCTGTTCTCCGCAACATCTCCCTGCCTGCTCTTCCTCTTAGTCTTACTGGCCTTATTTACTAGTTCCCTTTCATTTACTTCACTCGCTGTCCTACTGCTTTGGTTCCCACCCCCCCGCCACACTAGTTTAAACCCTCCCGAGTGATGCTAGCAAACCTCGCAGCCAGGATATTTGTGCCCCTCCAGTTTAGATGCAACCCATCCTTCTTGTACAGGTCCCATCTGTCCCTGAAGAGATCCCAATGGTCCAGATATCTGAAACCCTCCCTTCTACATCAGCTGTTCAGCCACGTGTTTAGCTGCACTATCGTCCTATTTCTAGCCAAGTACATTCTACTTGATGTTTGGGGCTGACCTGCCATAATGTAACTTTAAAAACTTTTTATTACAATGAAAAGTAAGATACCTTACCAGTTACTCACCAGTCAACGTCTTTCCCTGTACCAAAGAGAGAGGCAGCTACTGGAGGCTGCAAAAAGATAAAAGAAAGAAAGAAAGGAGCCCCTCCCTCACGCATCAAACTCCCACTTTACACTCTGTGCAGTCAAATTTATTTTTTTCTTACTTTATAGTTTCTCTCCTTACCAAACTCCCTCAATTACCAAACTCTGCTCTTCACACTCTGTGCCCTTCAGCAGCGCTCAATGCAGACAAGCAGCACTGAGAGTCCCCTTAATTTATACTCTGAAAACAATGCTGTGTCAGCTCTGATAGAGCTCTGCTAAAGCTCAGAAACCAGTTTAAGCTAGCTACCTAAATAACTAGCTACAGATACTCAGTGTTAGTATACCCCTGTTTAAAACTGCAAGAAACCGAACTTGCCTCTTAACTGAAACAGGAATTTCAATTAATTGCCAGATGTTATCAAAACAAAATCTAGTCTGAGGGATTAACCCATAAAATTCACTCACTTACTGAACTCCCTTCTTCACACTCAGTGCAGACTGTGTAGTAAATGACTGTGACATCCTCCTCACTTGGCCATAACAGTATCTATTAGTATCAGCAGTTTGAGGTATAAGCAAACGAAGAGGAACATTGATTTTAAACTTTATGGGTAAGACTTGTATGGCCCATCTAGCCAAGATATTTGGATATTCCCTGTCTACTATTTTTCAGGCTTTATTTTTAAAATAAATTTATTTTATGGTCTTCTGTGCCAAATGATAGTGAAACGTTTTTTGAAACGGTCACATTTTTGAATGAACTCTGCCTACGTTTCTGGAATAAATGTCTGATTAATTTCAGTAGTATCACATTTATTGTGGGTTAACCGCCCCGGAAATAGTGGTTTGGAGTGGCTAGAAAGATCCATCCTTCTTTCTGGTAATAACACCTCAGTTTTTTTTGGCCTTCTTTTACAATGAGCATTGTGTGATTTTTAATTTGAGCAATGTCTCTGCTTTGCAGCTCACTGTACCATGCATTTTGAAAGCTGGCAATTGAGCTGCATTGTGCTCTTCTTCTTTCTGTGGCTCTGAGAGATGATAGTTATGCGCTAGACTTCTCAGCAGCATCTTAGTGACATCTCATTTGCAAAGCGTGTGTTAAAACTGAATTTCTCTTTGCTCCACCATATAACTATTATTAGTTTGCAGTGTGAAACATTTCATTGGCAGCATTTTTACAACACCGGCTCAACAGTTGCACACAAAAAGAACACCTTGCATTTGTATAGTGCCTGTCACGACCTTGGGACGCCCCCAAAGCTTCACAGCCAATTAAACAGTTTTGAAGTGTATTCACTATTGTCATGTAGGAAATGTGGCAGCCAATTTGTGCACAGCAAGCTCCCACAAACTGCAGTGTGGTAATGACTCAATAATTTTTTTGTCATGTTCATTGAGGGATAAATTTTGGCCAGCACACGGGGATTGACTCTTTTGCTGTTCTTTGAAATAGTGTCAAGGAATCTTTTACATTCACTTTAGAGAACAGACAGGGCCTCAGTTTAATGTCTCATCCGAAAGTCAGCAACTCCAACATTGCAGCACTTCATTAGTACTGCACTGGGGGCGTCAGCCTGGATTTTTGTGCTTCAGTCTCTGGAGTGGGACTTTAAACCCCCAAACATCTGATTCAGAAGTGAGAGTGCTACCCACTGAGACATGGCTGACACATAGGGGTTTTGGGGTTTGCCCAATTCCTACCTGCTGAACTCCTGTTGTGAAACTTGCTGCAGGGCCTTTGCGCTGGCAGTGTGTTATAACATGGACTGAGCTCTGGATTTGTTATGCGGGTCAGTTGAGAAATGATTTCTTGTTGGAGAGAGGCACATTTGATTGCTGTCTTCATCCATTACCCATGGAATGCACTAATCTCACCCATACAAGCCATCAAGAGCCCAGACAGGATCTCGCAGCTCAGGGATTGGAAGGCTTCCACACCAATATCTCATCAGTTTTACAATCAGAAAGTTTAGTTATGGGGGGATTGCTTTTATTGTTCCCCTGTCCCTTGATTTAACAGCAGGAGCATGGAAACGGTATCAAATGTCACCAGAGACATACAATCTATACCTGCTGCTGTGTCACCCATTGTCTTTATAGAGCCAGGCATAGCTATCTGTCAATGACTGAGTAACACTGCCTTTAGAGGCTTAGGTTTATCATGGAGGCAAGTTACAGAGCTGTGCCAGCTACTGTAAGGAAACCTGCAACCAACATTTTTATTATTCATTCTTGGGTGGTAAGCCCATCTCTAGTGCCCTGAGAAGATGGGCCACCTTCTTAAACTGCTGCAATCCATGTGGTGAAGGTGTTCCTGCAATACCGTTGTGTAGGGAATGGGAGTTTAATAAAGCCAAGCGGCTTGCAAGAACTCGTTGGTCATTAGACATCTGACAAGCCTAGGCTTGAGCTCTGGTAAGGTAGGCAACTGAGACCAGGAGCTGCTTACAAGCGGCATGGCAAGCAGCACAATTCGCTATATGTGTGAGTGCATTGCCACCATCCTTTGGCCTCAGTATGAAGACACACAACACTCCATTGAACACTGCTTGCACCAGTTCTACCAAGTGCAGAAATATAGCAGCAGTCGCTTGCCTCTGTACAACCCAAACGTGGAAGGCACTGATCACTGGATAAAGAAAGACTTGCATTTATATAGCACCTTTCATGACAGCCAGATGTTTCAAAGTGCTTTACAGCCAACAGAGTACTTTTGAACTGTTTTAATCTAGGAAATTCAGCAGCCAATTTGTGCATAGGAACCTCCCACAGAAAGCAGTGTGATAATGGCCAGTTTTTTTTCAACAATAATGGTTGAGAGATTATAGATTTGCCAGGACACCAAGGAGAACTCCCCTGCTGTTCTTTGAAATATGCCATGGGATATTTTACATCCACCTGAGGGAGTAGATGGGGCCTCAGTTTAACATCTTATCCTAAAGATGGTACGTCTGACTATGCAGTACTCCCTCAATACTGCACTGGAGTGTCAGCTATGGTTTTTGTGCTCAAGTGGGGTGGGGTTTGAACCCAGAACCTTATAACTCAGAGGGAAGAGTGCTACCAACTGAGCCACGGCTGACATTATAAAGTACAGCCTGATGTACCTGACCTCCAGTCAGCACCTTCCAGAAGCGATCATCCCAGTTTTTGAGTTTCCCTATTGGGTCCATAGGCAAGCTTGCATAGTGCCAGCCAACTTAATGTTCCAGATGTTTAGGCACAATGCCTTATTCCAGGCTTACTCATTAATAGCTGCATAAACCTGTTAAAAGCATTGTGCCTGTATAAGGCTAACTCTCCATCCAAGGTGCTAAGTGACAAGTCAGTGTAATGTGGAAGCTTCACTTCCTTTAGCTGCTTCCCTTTAATTGCCACAAATCTACCTCACAGAATAGACTCAGATCACACATGGGCTGGAGGAAGTCCTTCTGTTACATGTTCAGAACCTAAGCGTTCTGGACTATGAAAGAGAACTTTTTGGTAATCTGTTTGGTCACTGACTTGTTAACAGTGAATGCGAGAATGCAATGAGAAAAAAAGCATCAGGAATTGTAACAAACATTTGATTTACTGCTCTCCTGATTCCTCTACATTCCCCCTTCCAAGGATTTCCAGGTTTTTTTCCCCCCTAATACACAGAATGTTACACAACAGAAGGAACCAATTCAGCCCATGGTGCCTGTGCCAACTCATTGAAAGACCTATCCAATTAGTCTTACTCCCCCACTCTTCCCGCACAGCCTGATATTTTCTTTCCAAGTATTTGGGCAGTTCCTTTTTGAAAGTTCCTATTAAATCTGCTTCCACTACCCTTTCAGACAATGCATTCCAGATCATAATAACTCGCTGTTAAAAAAAAAAAATTCTCCTCATGTCACCTGAAACAATTTAAAGAATAAAAAGAACAAAGAACAGTACACCACAGGAACAGGCCATTCAGCCCTCCAAGCCTGCGCCGATATTGATGCCTGTCTAAACTAAAACCTTCTGCACTTCCGGGGACCGTATCCCTCTATTCCCATCCTATTCATGTATTTGTCAAGATGCCTTTTAAACGTCGCTATCGTACCTGCTTCCACCACCTCCCCCGGCAGCAAGTTCCAGGCTCTGTGTAAAGAACTTGCCTCACACATCCCCTCTAAACTTTGCCCCTCTCACCTTAAACCTATGTCCCCTAGTAACTGACTCTTCCACCCTGAGAAAAAGCTTCTGACAATCCACTCTGTCCATGCCGCTCATAACTTTGTAAACCTCTATCATGTCGCCCCTCCACCTCCGTCGTTCCAATGAAAACAATCCGAATTTTAAATTCTCCTTATTTACTCTATCAAAACCCTACATGATTTTGAACACCTGTATTAAATCTTTCCTGGACCTTCTCTGCTTTAAGGAGAACAATTCCAATTACTCTAGTCTCCAAAGTAATCAAAGTCTTTCATCCCTGGTACCATTCTAATAAATCTCTGCACTCACTCCAAGGCCTTGACATCCTTCCAAAAAGTGTGATGCCCAGAATTGGACACAATACTCCAGTGATTTATGAAGAATTAACATAATTTACTTGTGTTTGTACTCTGTCCCACTATATATGAAGCCAAGGATCCTATATACCTTTTTAACAGCCTTCTCAACCTGCCCTGCCACTTTCAAAGATTTCTGTATGTAAACTGCTAGGTCTCTCTGTTCTGGACCCCCTTTGAAATTGTATCATTAAGTTTATATTGCCTGTCCTCATTCTTCCTACCAAAATGTATCACTTTACACTTCTCCATGTTAAATTTCATCTGCCATGTGTCTACCCAATTCACTATGCCCTCCTGGAATCTGCTACTATCCTCCTCAATGTTTTATCCTCCCCAAGTTCCATGTCACCTGCAAACTTTGAAATGATGTCCTGTGTACCCAAGTCCAGGTCATTGTTATAAATCAAAAAATGTATACGGTTTAACATTCTTAAAGTTTGCTGAACTGCCACTTGTCACTGATCTCTCACGCTTGTTATGAACTTGCAAGGAACTTAAAAGAGGCGAAAAGTTGCATTTGTTCGGATGATGTGCAGGAATAACCAAGCATGCAGCCCAGAATGGGCATGATGACAACTGCATGCAACAGTCAGGTATATTAAATTAGGAGCTGGCTTTTGGGCTGAATGCTTGTAAAACTGCCAGTGAAGAAACATTTCCAAGTGAAGGCTTCCAAGTACAAGGGGCACCATTTTGCCTCAGTGGAATTCATGGTAAGGTTGGAAGGTTCTTCCAGATTGCAGAGGGAGGGAGAAAATTGTAAATACCATACATGCCTTGTAAGTTGCATGAATGAAAAATCAAAGCGGGTTTTCCTACCTTGACTATGCTGGTAAGGTCACTGAATTATTTTCCTGTGCTCTTTCCAGATGTGCCATGTGATGGAGGTGCAAATGTCCTCCAATTCCCCCTCGACTACCCTGCATGTTTGGCCTCCAGCAGAAATTCTCAACGGCCCATCAGAAAGCCACGCCATTCTGTGACCTACTCCACTCCCGTTTTTCACCAGAAGCTTGTTCATTTTCCAAATTAAACCCCTCTCAATCCCTGTCATTTGAAGCTACTGCAGCAGTTTCAATCCTTTAAGAGGGGTAATGGGGACGCAGGGAGATTTCCACTGCTTCCCTCTAATAGGTGAGCTCCCACTCATAAGATAGCTCATGCATTGGGGATTTGGATGTCATAATTAGAGTAATCTAATGGCACATTTTGGGTTGGGTAATGTGAAGCGCACACCACCTCTCTTGCTGCTCAAGCTTATACCCGAACAGAACATCTACGTTTGTGTCTTGAGTCTTAATTTCAACAAAGTGGAGCAAGAAAGAGAAAGAATACATAGGATAGTACGTTTGCAGCTTTGCAAGAACAAGGGAGAGTAGAAAGTGATGTTAAACTCAGTGACTTGAGCAGTGATGGAGTTAAGTGAGCCTGAGTGAGCTTTAAAGTGAGGTATAATGGACAGAAGTAAAACTAGTCCCTTTAATTGGTGCTTTTTGCGATTTTCGGGCTATAATATGTCTGTGCATACATGAAAGTAAAAACTTCTTTCACAAGGGACTATTAACAGTTATTTTAGGGAACTTGATTATTTTTTGTGTTTGTTTTCAGCAGTTATTTCTAATTGTATGCAATTGTGGGGATTTGTGTTCAAAATGAACCACTTATCCATAAGCCATGTCACCTAAGGGTATTGTATTTAAAGTCTTCCAGGGGTTTGTCTTTGGAACACTGTGGTCTCCTTCTTAATTTTTTTTTTAAAGCAGTTCTAGCCCATGGCTGACAGTAGGTGTTATAGGGGACTGGGCTCAAACACTCTGTATATAACTGCAGTAAACTCTGTCATCTGGCTACCTCCCCTGTTCACTAAAGATCTGCAGCTGCTAGCCTTTCTTAGGTGGATAGCTGTGCTTTTGGCAGAACGTGCTAGAAGCAGCGTCATGACTGCAGGCTTGCGAGGACAGATGTCATCCTTTTATAGAGGTGTATCTATTCTAACATGGACGGAAAAGTGATTTTCGAAACAACGTTCAAAAATCAGTTCAATTAGATGTTCCATTTGCCTCGGCTTCTATTGCCTGGGTCGGCGCAACATCGAGGGCCGAAGGGCCTGTACTGCGCTGTAATGTTCTATCTGACTTGCTTTATATTGCAATGCGTATTGGTTATTCTTAGCAGTGACACAGAAACTGTTTATATGGCATCAAATCTCCAAATGTCCCAACACCCAAGGCCAGTGGCCCATTGTGCCTGTGTGGGATCTCTGAAAGTGTCCTCCATTTGCTCCCAAACCACTGCCCTTTTGCCATAACTTGAATTATTTTCAAACATTTACCCACTTGCCTTTCAAAAGCTGTTAGAGCATTCGGCCTCCAGCACTGTTTCTAGTACAGCATTCCTTATCCTAATAATGCTGCACGTTTTTGAAGAGAGAACTTCTCCCAACCTCTCCCTCTGTTTTTGCTCACTATATCAAACTAATGCCCTTCAGTTGCCCACACACTGGCCAATAGCAATAATTTATGCTCAGTTTACCTCATCAAAGCCTGTCATAACTTCGAGTGCCTCTAGGAGATCTCTGCTTAAACTTCCCTGTTCTCATGTCTTTCATTTTCTGTCTCGTTAACTTCCCCAGTGTTGTGTGGCAGCTTTGTACGTGCAGACTGAGTGGACAGCCTTTCCCTGGCCAGCGGCAATCTCTTGTGCTTGAGATTGCCATTTGAGGAATCCCCGCCACTTGGATGTGATACAGCATGAGGCAGCGGTGCATTCATTTATGGTGCAATAGTTGCACTGAGGTTGAACAGCCACCAGTGACTGCGCTATAATAGAAATGCAACAGTCCGACTACCTTTGCAAGGTAGGACATTTCTATCTCTTCCCAACACTCGCCTTCTCTTTCTTTAATGCATGACTGACTGGGTAAGAATGATTCCAGTCCACTGACTTAATCCAAAGTAATGGGGAGTGCAAATTGGGCAAGCTGTGATCATTCGATACCATTGGCATGCTCTGTGATTTCACTGCTTGAGAATTCCTTTGCTTTCCTACCGAACAACATTGACTTGAGTGCACTCTGTACTCAATATTGGAGATTGCTGGAATTGCAGTTTGGTCTAGTCCTGGGCATTTCTCCAAGCGTTAAATCTGTGATCGTTTTCCCCTCTGTGGGCAAAAATTAAAACTTGGTAACAGTAGTTCATTGGATTCAAAATATTTTCATTTCAATTGTGAAATTTTCTGAATAAATGGAACAAAACCAGTGAACAACAGCACCTTAATACAATGCAGTGTACTGCATGGTTGGAAAAAGTCTTATGCAGTTTAATAAAACAAGTACGTGAGGAGGGCTCCTACAGGCAGTGCATATAACAGCATATGCCATTTTTCATTGTTGGACTTCAAGTTGTCACGCTGTGAGCTGCTTCTTTGAAAAACTATGTGGAAAGTTTAAGGTCCTTTGCAATTTGTCGCGGAAAATGTGTGTCAGTGTTTGTGCTCGAACAGCTTAACTTTTGACTTTAATAGAAATAGTGAACAGCGAAGAATCATTCATCTCGCTGGCCACTGTCTTCAAGTGTCGCCACAAATTTCATACCCTAGCCACCCACTTCATCCTTCTCCCTGGCCGCTGGCTGAAGGTGCACTTTGCTTGCAACCTTGACATCCTGTTCAACCCTGAGCTGAGCTTTCAATCCCATATCCTCTCCGTCACCAAGACTGCCGCCTTCTACCTCAGTCACATTACCCATCACCATTCCTGCTTCAGCTTATCTACAGCTAAAACCCTCATCCATGTCTTTGTGACATCTAGACTCAATTATTCCAATGCTAGCCTTAAACCTTGCACCCTCTGTACATTCGAGCTCATCCAAAACTCTGCTGCCCATGCCCTAACCTGCACCAAGTCCCCTTGACCCAATACTGCTCTGCTCGCTGATCCTGCATTGGCTCTCACTTCAGCAATGCCATCATTTAAAAATTCTCATCCTTGTTTTCAAATCCCTCCATGTCATTGCCTCCTTATCTCTGTAACCTCCTCCAGTCCTATAACTCGCCGAGATCTCGCTGCTCCTCCAATTCTGACCTCTTGCACATGGCCAATTTTAATCGTTCCTCCGATGGTAGCCGTGCCTTTGGTTGCCTAGGCCCTAAACTCTGGAATTCTCTGCCTAAACCTCTCCGCTTGTCTACCGCTATGTCTTCCTTTAAGGTGCTCCTTGGCTTTGGTCACCTGTTCTAATATCTCCTTATGTGGCTGGGTATCAACTTTTGTTTGATAGTCGCTCCTGTGAAGCACCTTGAGGCATTTTGCTACGTTAAAGACGCGAGCTGTTCTTGTTGAATCTTCTCTGCCCACTTCCCAAAATGTTTCTGATGGGAGAAGCGGGAGGGAAAGGAGAAATGAGAAGTTTGCAACTGTAATAATGAGATTCTTATATAGTTTTTCAAGCATCGTCTTTCAAGAAAGGTTGAGTAAATTAAAAACAAGAGTTGACCAATATATGATGCCACCTGCATCCCCAGCTGCCCCTGAAGGGTATTTAGTTCTACTTTTAGAGATGAGGTTGACCTGCATTTGTCCATTATTCACAGTCCTTAAGGGAAGGAGATTGATTTTGGCTGAGGGTGTAATTAATGCCGGCATTTGACAGCCTGTGAGGGACTTTCCGGCAGGTCCATGTAACATGTCTCTGCACTCGGTGAGCTAACCTGAGCCAGGTTAAGAATAGATATAGGACAATTGGCCTTAGTGCCCCAAGCCAGGGAGGGTGATCATAAATCAGCTATCCAGTTATCACTCACTGCGCGTTTTCAGCAAGCACCCTGCTTGGGGCAGATTGTCTCCAGATATTTTTAAATGATTGTTCCCCGTCTCTCTGATACATACGTCTTGCGATTGCTGCTCTTTGACCTGTTTTAAGTTTTCCACATTATTAGGAATCCGCAGCTTGGTGCTTTTTTGCTCAGCTAGCATTCAAATCAGGCATGAGAAAGTATACAAGCAGAATAAGATCCAAGTGACCTTGTCGAACTGTTACTTATGTTTTAGTTTTGGTGGAAGGTTTCAATTTAATGACTCATTTTACTGTTGAAATTTTTTTTATAAGAAAATAAAATAAAGTGAAAAGCAAGGGTGGGGAAAGGCCGCATGTATGTGTCTTTCCAAGCCACCTGTGAGAACGATAAATGAAGTGAAGTTTTTGAAATGATTCATCATGGTGCAGCAAGGTTTCACTGTTGTACGGCATGCTGACAGGAAGCTTGTGCAAATGAAGCTTCCCAAACGGTTGATAAATGTTTCTGTTGATCTGGAAAGTACAGATACTCAAGTCTTATGGACACTAGCTTTCATTCCGCAGAACTGTTAATCATCCTATGCCATGGGTGAACTTTCTCAGAAAGAGAGTAAGTGGAAATAAAATCACCCATAAATCATGAAACATCAAAATGGAGCACAAGAATAATTGATGAGCCTGCTGCACCACCTTAACTCGATTAGAAAATTCTTTGAGCAGAGACATTGATAGTCTTTCCAGCTTTCAAAATACACACATCTTCCATGCATCTTTTGCAAAATGCACTTTCTATATATTCTGGACAGTATTACGAAGGAGCGTGTCAGAGATTTAAAAAATATTTTTGCATTGGCAGCAAGTTTGAAATTAGTTTGCAAATAGTTTTTTTTTAATGGTAGCAAATGGTAGGTTTTTATTCTAGTTTGTTGCAGAAGTTGATAGAGTTCTAAAAGGAGTCCAGCACCAGTTCTTCAGATCTTCCCTCTGTTGCAGCTTGTTGCTGAGGCAATTGAAGCTTTCGTCTATAGGGATCACAGTGACTGCAGATGAAATTGTGCTTTGACAATCGCTTATTACAATCAGACCTTGAATCCCAAACAGAATCCCACAGTGTTCGGTAGTAAATCTATTGCTTATAATGATCGCTAATGACATTTTAATCAGACACTTCATTTCCATTGTAAGTATTTGATTTGGTTTTGGATTTGATGGTGTGTAGAAGATTCTTCAGCTTTGACACTATGCTCGTTATATTTTGCTACCTCCAACCCAACTACTCTAACATCATTTTCCATCCTTCATCCTCAGTAAACTCCCAACTTGTCCAAAACACTTGCATTAATCCTGCCCCATCCTAAGTTATGTTTGGCCATCGCCCCAGTTCTTGCTGAAATACACTAGCACCTCATCCTTCAGTGACATTAGATTGAGAATCCTTGACCTCATCTATAAATTCTCCATGGCATTGCCCCACTTAATTTCTGCTGTTTCCTTCATTCCCTCTCGAACATTTTGTTCTTGTGACTTCAGTCTCTTGTGCATCCCATTTCCTTTCATCTCACCATTGGTGGTAAAACCTTCAGCGTTCTTCAACCTAGTTTCTGCAACTATCTCCATAAACCTCTCCATGTCTCTCTCCACTTCCTTAAAAAAAACACTCCTCAAAAATCCAACTCTTCAACTCAGTTTCCAGTCACCCTTCCTATTCTCTTATGCGTATCTGAGAAGTGCTTTAGGGCATTCGTTTATATTTAAAAGCATTTATATCAATGCACATTGTTGTTCCTGTTCTGGTGCCTAAGTTACTGTGAGGAATAATGGACAAAAGAACCTTGTGCAGTTCACCCATCTGAATCATTTAAAATTGTATCTTTATGCAGTAATTTCTCTAATGTTGAAAGAATCATTGCTAAGTAGAAATTTTGCTGCCCCTTATTAAATATTTAAACAATAATGCGTGTTCTACAGTGCTGCTCTTCTGCTGGAGCACCTTCACCACAAGGACTGCAGCCATTCAAGGAGATAGACCAACCCCCCCCACCCCCCAACCCCCCCAAACAACCTTCTGAGGGGCAGCTAAAGAAGGGTAATAAATGCCAGCCTTGCCACCACTGCCACCCACATCCCAAGAACAACTATCAGCAACTTTCCTTCTTTCCCTTGTGAAACTTTCATGAACCACATAATCGAATTGGATCTTCACAGCAACAATCCAGGTTGGTGCTGTGGGAGCTCCCAGTTATGGCTTGGCTTTCTCGACAATCCATTGCATTGGCTGTCAGTGTGACCCTTCACCCTGTCCTCATACCTCTGACTCACAGTGTTTTAACATATCTCACATGGATATATTGGATCAAGAGGTCATCTTTTTCACATTTGGACCTGGTGTCTTTTTTTGTAAATTGATGAATTGGACAACAGTTATGAAATTTAAAAAAATAGACATTTGCATAACTTACATTTCTGTTGCTCACTTCCTTCAGATGGGGATTTTTCTGCTCATGTTTTTTCTTAATTCCTTTGCACCTCATTCTTGAGAAGTAAACTTTAGTTCACAGTAACATCAAGGTTGCTATGCAATGGAATTCCTTCACACTTTGATGATTTCATTTTTTTCTATTGACTCATTTTTTTCTATTGACTGTCACCCCTCTTCTGAAGGTGTTAATTTGTTCATGTGTTCACCTTGACAGTGTGGCAGGGGGTGACTGCACCATGGGGAGGGGGGGGGTGGCGGGGAGTGGCATCATGACTGAGCCTTGTCCAGCTCATACCTAATGCTCTCATGCACATTTCTGACCAGACTCACCGGATAGTAATCAAAAACAGAAAGCCTGACCATTCTTCTTTCTTACTCCCTAAACCAGGGCACTGAGGAACTATTTCCACTGGTTGGGAGTCTAGGAATCAGGGACATAACCTAAAAATTAAAGTCAGGACTTTCAGCAATGAAATTAGGAAACGCTTCTACACGCCGAGGGTTGTAGAAGTTTGGAACTCTCTTCCCCAAATGGCGATTGATGCTAGATCAGTTGCTAATTTAAAATCAGAGACTGATAGATTTTTTTGCTAACCAAAGGTAAGAGGGATATGGGGCAAAGGCTGGTATTTGGATTTAAGTCACAGAGCAACCATGATCTCATTGAATGGTGGAACAGGCTCAAGGGGCTAAACTGTCTTCCCTTGTTCCTATGTTAAGACAATTGTAATGACCCCCATATCACCTCAGCTAAGGTCAATTCATTAAGACTGCAAGCAAGCCTGGATCCTTGATGTCTGACCTACTTACTCTAAGGATTTAAGCATCAAGGGAGCATTGCATCTTTATTCAAATAAAAACGTCAATGCATTTTGTCTCTGCTTTGGGAGTTAGTTTCTAAATGCTTGCACATTGGCTGAAATGTATTTTTGCCGTTGTTATATATAGACCATGCAGTGTTTTGATCAACTGTTAATGCTTGTGATTCATCCTGCGATCTGGGTTCTTCTAACATAGTGAGATGGGGAGTAGCACAATGACTGGTTATTTGTGGGAAAGCGATGAAGTGGATAGTTTACCACAGTCACCTACCGATCAGCACTGTGTGGTATTTGGGAGCAGGTTACCCATTTGCCTTTATTGCATGGGAGTGCAAGGAGACGTTAAAGGGGTCAAGCTAAAGAAATGTAAAACAACAAAGTGACAGTTGGGAAGGGTTTGGCTGCTAAAATTCTTCAACTTGAATCTGAATGATTAAAAAAACACTCAATAACAGTGCGTTGGTGGTCGCTTGGTTCAAGCGATATTTATTATGTATCTTATTGTGGGCGACTGACACATGGGCAGCTCCGTGTAGGAAAATGGGAGAGACAGTCTGCAATTGGACGTTGGGGCCGGAATAGTGGGAGGTGGTTCCACTGCACTAACCTGGATTATTTGTCATCCTACCCACACTCCCAACTGCAAGGATGAAAATCACTGTGACTCGAGCCCTGCTGGAGACTGACAACACCCAGGTATGGCTGGCAGATCAAAGAGTCTTCTTCACCCTGGCATCCACAGCACCTGAGGTGCGAAGGGAGTGTTTGTAGCTGTTGAGTTGAGTGCGATGTTAGTGAGCTGCTCACATTTATTCATTGACAGATGTTATTCATTTAGGGATACGTGGCTAAAAATGCAATTGTTCTTGTTAACGGGCGAAGGGATCGCGATTCACAAGCAGCCTGCCCTCTGACCCGTTGAGGCAGGCAGTACACAAACTTTGTGCTGCCTCCTCATTTTCACGATTGTCGTGTTCAGCCAAGCACAAACCGCAAGAAGCTCAATGACCTTACGTGGGTGGTCAAGGTAAGTGAATAGACCTTCAGACGACATCTCCTATCCTGCAGCAGCAACTTTTCACGCTGCTCGATGCACAACACCCACATCACTCACCCGCCCATCAGCAGTCCCTAACATTCAGGACTCTTATTCAGTTATGACGCCTCATCCTCACACATCTACCAATGCTGCCAGCTTTTCACCCACCGCTCCCTGCCTGCACATACCTCCAGCTATTTGGCTGTGGTAGGCACATCACCCAAACACAACACTACACATTCTTCCCCCTCTCTTGTAGGACAAAGTAGTACATAAACGCAAGGAGCAGAGAAAGACTGGCAGTAGACAGGCAGGCCTGCAACTATTGAGCCCTACAGAGGAGATGGTTCACTGCATTGTGGGGCTGGAGTCAGCTGCGAAAGCGCCTATAGCATCCAGCATTGCTGAGAACATTGAAGATGCCGGTTTGTTCCTGCCTGTTACTCTTCTCAACTACCACTTGACCCTCACTCTGCTATCTGACTTGATGAACAAGCTGCTGATGGTGTGACCAGAACCTCTTGCTTTCAACCCCACCCCACTTCCTCTAGGCTTTCTGCAATATTGAGCACTCAGTGTCTGGCACAAGCTTCCTTTTTTGCCTTATTTCAGACGCAAAACAACTGTAGGCTGCCTGGCCACAGTAACCTCAGGAGGAAGGATGAGCCCAACACCACAGCACTGATGAAGCACAGTCACTTGATCTGACACTCGTAGCCATCAGCTGAGACACCGGCACTGTGCAAACTTTAGAGGGTAGTTTCGAGTCGCAATCTGTATTTGCTGAGCCACCAGGCACAAGTGGGCTGCAGCCGGACCAGGGGATAGGACAGTTTGTGTGCCAGCTCACTGGAGGGTGAGGTTGCACATGGTTTCTGCTACAGGAGACTCTGAATGAGCACTGATGAACATTGCACACCGAGATGCTTGATACATTGGCAGGCCTGCCAGGCCACCCCTTGTCACTGTCCAGGAGCATTGATGTTGTACTGGGGTATTATTGCAATGTCGTCTGCTCCCACCCAGAAAGATCCAGCCACGTAGAAGTTGAGAGTGATGGTGGCCTTGGCCACTGGCTGTGTTGTGCAACTGCAGTTTCTATTGAAGGAAGCGGCACAGTTCTGTGATCCCCCCCTCCTTGTTGAATCTGAGCCACCTCATTGCTCCTTGATGAGGTGGAGGTTTGAAAGGTGCTCCCTGAAAACAGTGGTGGGTAGGGCCTTCCATGGAGAGACCTCCTCCTCCCCCCTCTCTGCTGCAATCTGCTCCATTTTCCTATTGTGTTGCAGATCCATAGGCACTGCAACTGCACTCCCCTAACTGTAGCAGCCCTTGTGTGGACAGAAAACACCTTTGTTTTTCCTAAATGGGTGCAGCAACACTTCCTGTCAAATCCAACAGCTCACCCCAATACCTCCAATAACACTCCACAGTACTCCACCAACTATGTAATAGCAGAAATAAGTGAAAGGTACCTTACCTGCAATTTGGATGGCTGGACCCTTCAACAGGCCTAGTGGTGGGAGGATGTGGGGTGTGGATCCCTCGTTCAGCTGCGTGAGTGAGTGAGTGATTAACACGGGCACAGTCCAGCTTTCAGACTGGCTGTGTGATGTCACGATCCGCCCACTGCGTAAGTGTCTAATGCACGCATGGCATGCCCGCACTAGCACCCTTCCCAACATGGGGTGCCGCGCAGGCCGTGGCCAGAATGGCTGTGTGCACTGGGCATTTTCTCACTTTGGAGCCTCTGTAGGGCAGGCAGCAGCAGTGCAATGGAGCCCAGTTTTGTGGTGATGGTGTGCATTTTCATTCACAGTACATCAGAAAAATGCTTTTACTATTGTGCTTTACTCTTGGAGGAGGCTGGAAATTTGTGTGTTTTTCAGAGAACAAATTTAGTTACTTTTTTCTCATGTTCCCCGTTTGATCTGCTTAGTACAACACTGCCTTTGGCATTGTGAAAGCGGGCTGGATTTCATCATGAGAGAGTGCACGCTCACTCGCTCACTCGCTCACTCGCTCACTCGCTCACACTCTCTCACACTCACTCACTCACACTCACACTCCACCCTGAGGGACCGAGCATTTGACTGCCTGGAAAAGTTGGAAAGACAGTTAAGGTTGATACTCAAATTTTGAGTCTTCTGATTTGGCCCAACACTTTGAGAGGCCGCGGGGGTACAAATTTCTGAGAAGATCAGCTTCTTGTGGAAGATACAGTATCTCTTTTTCCTGTCAAGTACTGTTTATAATTCCTGTAAAGCAGATATCTGAACAACCATTTTTCTTCTATTATAAATGCAGTTGTTCCTCACTCAATTTATCTTTCAAAAACACCCACTTCAGTGCTGATATAATTCTGCTGAGGGGCTGCAGGGGTCTTTTATCTTGGGTGCAGCCCGAGGTGCACTCAAACCATTTTACACAGTGACACTGCAAAAGAACAAAACACCCTGCCAAGCTCAGCTGGAGCTCTATGCTCTCATTTTCTGAGATCACCAGTGGGCTGCAGACAGTTCGTGTGCCACCTCACTGGAGGGCGAGGTCACACATGACTTCTGCAACGGGTGGCTCTGATGAGGACTTCGATGCTGCAGCAGACAGGAGAATGCTGATGGGTACACAAACCGAGAAGCTTGATGCATTGGCTGGCCTGCCAGACAGCCTCCTGTCACTGTCCAGCACCAACACTACACATGGATCACAGTGCCATCAGGGAACCGGAAGTGGACACAAAATCACGGGCAGCATGGTCACAAATTTTCAATACGTGCTGCCAGTGGGAGTGGGTCCATTACGGGAGCATGAACTGGAAAGAATTAGCCCTTTAGCGTTTTATATTTTTTCCATTTTGCTTTGTTTCTGTCTGATTTTGCTTTTATTACACCTAATTGTTTAAATGCAGCCCTGCAGGAACTAATAGTCACACTGGGTGATATACCACGCAGCATTCCCCATCAATTCCACTCCCATGTGCAAACAGGGCATCCATCCTCCAAGGTAGAGAGGTGGGGGGTAATATGGAAAATCCAGTTTGACAACAGCTGGGAAAAATGAAACAATAAAATCCATCAGGAAAACTATAAGGAGCTTTGCATTTCTTAAATATGAGCAGAATGTTAACTTAAAAAAAGTCTTTTTAAAAAAAAAATGAATTCCCCTTTTATGTGTAAATTCCTAGCTTCAATTGTGTTGCTTCAGTAAGTAAGAGTCATATATCGAAAATAAAAGCAGATCTTTGGACATGTAAAGCAAGTTTGGTAAAAGTGTCGGCAGTACTAATGGTTTATACAGATGTTAGAAACCCAAACAGCCAAGATGGGGCCTGGGGCAGGAAGGTTTGAAACAACAATTCAGACTGCCTGTACAACTGTACTCGGACATACCAGATTGAGTGTCTCTTCAAGCCCCCCCAGCCTGAAAAAAAAAAGCCCAATTACACACATTATTCATTTGAAGATCAGTCTGTACGCAGTGATATTTTTATAAAACATTCACATACCACGCTCCATTACTCGCTCAGAATTTTCATTCCTAGTTGCTTGCCATTTCCATATCAAAGAATTTCAGTTCTTGATACAGGCTGTGCCTTGCGGTTCTGTGGACAATGGTGAAAGGAGTCTGTGAGAGCTTCTCTGTAACATTTTACTTGCGCTTTAAGTGGCACTTAATAAAAAATACATTAATTCTGTCAAGGCAGTTACATACCTGTATATTTACTCATTGGTGGCGTCAAAGCTAATCCCAGGTGCGAGGCCCTCTCCTCCTTCAACATCTGTGCAAGGGGCACCACAGTTGGCCTCAAACGCCCTTGGATAAGGAGCAGATCATTGGCCATGCCACCTACTCCTGACTGTTATCCAGTGATTCCTGTCGGAAAGCATACACGTCAGATAAGGATAATATTAGATGTTGCTGTGACTGCCCTTGCAGTTGAATAGCCTGCCAATACTTGCTGTCCACCAATGAAGAGTAATCACTTGGACAATATGCCAGAGAACAAACTGAACCTCAGTAGCTGCCAACAGAATGAGAAGAGGAGGGGAGAAAAGAATGAGGTACCGGCAAAGATTAGAGCATCTTTATTCATTATTGGGAGGATCATGGAGTTTCCACATCTGATAAGTACTTCGTCTAGTGCAGTTGTGATCATTGCATTCATGAACAAAATGGAAGTTTCAAACTTATTAAACTGAGGTTCCCTGATGGTTCTGAGAGTAAAGTGCAGGTGCGTGGATGTTGGATGACGTGTTTTATTGGGCTTGACTGGCATTCCCACTGCGGTTGAATAGCCTACCAACACTTACTGTCTCAGCTAATATACAAAGAATGGTCCCTTGGATGAAATATCAGAGAGCTGTTGTACTACTATCACCCAGCATTAGTCAGTCCCTGTGTGAGGAGTGGGGTAGGAGGGACTATTGGGTGGGAACCGTTGTATCCGTATTAGCTTTTAAAAAGTGACTATAATGCACAAGTAACTAATAGTAATACTAATAATGTCATATAATAAGGATCTAAAAACATGAAGTAGGCCAAACCTGACCAGGAAGCACCAGACAAGGCTGATGATAAATCTATTAATGACCCTATTTTGCCTTTTAAAACATTACAGTATGTGGTCAATCTCTTAACTCAAAACAACTTAATGTGAATTATCTGATCATTTGATTTTTTTTTTGCACTAAATAGATGCGCCTTGTTATTATTTACGTTGCTTAATTCAAATTATTGAATAATTTATTTTTTTCAGTGCAACAAGTGTCTTGAGTGACCGGGAGTGAACCTGGTACTATGGAGGATAACCTTGTCAGGTCAGGGTACACTTACAAAAGTCAACCAGGCTAGCATATGGTTTGAGACGTGGAGTGTCTCTTTGTGTCAGATGTTTCATAACTGGAAAGCAAGGGAATTCTCATTTGCAAAAGATGATAGAACACGTACATCTGCCATGATATTTCTGGAAAATTGCGCTAGTTGAGTGAGTTTTTATGTGAAGATCTGAATTTTTAGAAATATGATTACTGCAAAACTCATGGCAAACTGGAATTCACAGCAGCATTGTTAAGTTCACCTATGTGGTTTGTAGACTGGTTTTCTGAGAACTGAATGCCCCATAAGTGCAAGTCCCTTCTAAACCTGCCGTCCTTTACTCTTAAGGAACTTTGTTTCTCAACTGCTTGGGTGTTGACTACACCATTGAGTATTAAGTAGACCACCTAGTGAAACTGCAGTGTGCAATGCTGAAGACCCAAAAAGGGAGACAAGTTTGATTGTACATAATATGTATCAAATACAAGATATATGCTCTTATGGTCCTTTTATGTTATGTATCGACTTGAAATAGGAGTGGTTGTGTAATACCCTGTGGCTTTCGGTACACATACAATCGAAAGCTGCATTTTGC
The DNA here is from genome assembly GCF_036365525.1 of Heterodontus francisci. Classification (NCBI taxonomy): domain Eukaryota; kingdom Metazoa; phylum Chordata; class Chondrichthyes; order Heterodontiformes; family Heterodontidae; genus Heterodontus; species Heterodontus francisci. The sequence continues at coordinate 179,596,613 of NC_090375.1, read as the reverse complement.
ATCTTTGTTCTCTGGACATGGAACATAGAAGCAGGAGTAGGCCATTCAGCCCATCGAGCCTGCCTCGCCATTCAATATGATGTTGGCTGATCATCCACTTCAATGCCTTTTTCCCACACACCGTCCCCATATCCCTTTATGTCGTTTGTATTTAGAAATCTGTCAATCTCTGCTTTAACCATACTCAATGACTGAGCTTCCACAGCCCTCTGGGGTAGAGAATTCCAAACATTCACAACCCTCTGAGTAAAGAAATTTCTCCTCATCTCTGTCCTATGTGGCTTCCCCCTTATTTTGAAGTTGTGTCCCCTGATTTTAGACTCCCAAACCAGGGGAAACATCTTAGCTGCATCTACCCTGTCTATCCCTTTAAGTATTTTGTAGGTTTCAATGAGATCACCTCTCATTCTTTGAAACCCTAGAGAATACAGGCCCAGTCTCCCCAATCTCCCTTCATAGGACAGTCCCACTATCCTGGGATCAAGTCTGGTGAACCTTTGTTGCACTCCCTCGATGACAATAATATCCTTCCTAAGGTAAGGGACCAAAACTGCACACAGTATTCCAAGTGTGGTCTAACCAAGGTCCTATACAATTGAAGCAAGACTTCACTACTCCTGTACTCAAATTCTCTTGTGATAAAGGTTCATACCATCAGCCTTCCTAATTGTTTGCTGCACCTGCATGTTAGCTTTCAGGGACTTATTGAAAAGGACACCCAGGTCCCTTTGTTCTTCTACACTTTCTAATCTCTTCCCATTTAAGAAATAGTCTGCACATCTATTCCTCCTACCAAAGTGGATAACCTCACATTTTTCCATCTGCCACGTTCTTGCCCAGTCACTAAGTCTTTCCAAATCCCCTTGAAGCCACTTTGTAACTTCCTCACAACACACATTCCCACCTAGTTTTGTGTCATCCGCGAACTTGGAAATGCTACATTTGGTCCCCACATCCAAATAATTGATATATGTTGTGAACTCTTGGGGCCCAAGCACTGATCCTTGCGGTACCCCACTAGTCACAGCCTGCCAACGCACGAATGACCCGTTTATTCCTACTCTCTGTTTTCTGCCTGTTAACCAATACTTAATCCATGCCAATATATTACCTCCTATCCCATGTTCTTTAATTTTGCTAAGCAACCTCCTGTGGGGGACTTTATCAAAAACCTTCTGAAAATCCAAGTATATCATGTCCACCAATTCCCCTTTATCAATTCTATTAGTAACATCCTCAAAAAACTCCCAACAGGTTTGTCAAACATGATTTCCCAAACATAAATCCATGTTGACTATGTCCAATCATATCATTATTATCCAAGTGTCCATTTATCACATCCTTTACAATAGATTCTAGCATTTTCCCAACGGACTGATGTAAGGCTAACAGGTCTGTAATTCCCTGTTTTCTCTCTCCCTCCCTTCTTAAATAGTGGGGTGACATTTGCGACCTTCCAATCTGCAGGAACAGCTCCAGAATCTATAGAATTTTAGAAGATGATCACCAATGCATCCGCTATCTCCATAGCTACCTCTTTCAACACTCTGGGATGTAAAATTTCAGGTCCTGGGGACTTATCAACCTTTAGCCCCATTAATTTCTCCAATACAACCTTCTTATTAATACTAATTTCCTTCAATTCCTCATTCCCCCTAATCCCTTGGATCTCTAATTCTGGGAGATTTCTTGTATCTTTCTCAGTGAAGACTGGCACAAAGTAATCATTTAGCTTCTCTGCCATTTCCCTATTCCCCATTATAAATTCTCCTGACTCTGCCTGTAATGGACCCACATTTGTCTTAGCCAAACGTTTCCCATTTAAGTACCTGTAGAAGGTTTTACAGTCTGTTTTTACATTTTTTGCTAGCTCACTTTCATATTCTATTCTCCCTTTATAGTTTCTTTGTCCTCCTTTGCTGTATTCTAAAATCCTCCGATTCCTTCTCTGTTGGTTAGAGAATCCCAGTGAGGTATGTTTGAAAAAGCATAGGCAAGAAAGCTGGTGTCTACTCCTTTCAGGCAGCATTGCAGTAAAGTAAGCAAAGAAGGACTGCTGCCTCTGAAGACACCAACAGAGCGACTTCATTTATCTCAAAGCAGAGCTGCTTACTCAACTCAGGCTGTAGCGAGCAGCAAACTTGCAAAGTAATGTGGCCATAAATCTGCACAAATTTGATCCATGAGTAAAACTATTATATACAAAAAAGCAGAGCTTCATTTGACCGCAGTGGCAACACTGCAAGCGGACGTATAAAATTCTTAGAGGGTTTGGCAGAGCTGACAGTGAGAGACTGATTCCCCTGGCTGGAGAGAGTCTAGAACTAGGGGGAATAGTCTCAGGATAAGGGATCAGCCATTTAGACCCCCTTATCCTGAGACTATTGCCCCTAGTTCTAGACTCAGAGGGTTGTGAATTTTTGGAATTCTGTACCCCAGCAGGCTGTGGATGCTCAGTCATTGAGTACATTCAGGACAGAAGCTGATAGATTTTTGGCTACGAAGGGAATGGAGGGATATGGGGATAGGGTGGGAAATTGGAGTTAAGGTCGAAGATCAGCCATGATGGTATTGAATGGTGGAGCAGGCTCGATGGGCTGAATGGCCTTCTGCCCATATTTTTTATGTTCTTATTTTTAACAAGAAAACCTCTGATCCAATGCTGAGGCATGAGAAACCAGATCGAGATGGGGTTCACAAGACCACACTGGACCGGAGACTTCAGCACAGTGGGACAACAGTTGTTCTTTTCTAAGTTAAATTCTTATGTCTGACCTTTAGCACGGAGATCAAGAACCTTGTGCTGCCAGCCACCCTGGAGTGAAACTGCTTGGTTGATTTCATTATTTTCAGGTTGGGCACTGTGATTATTTGAGAAATTTTTTATGATAGCCTGAGGCATTGAGTGTTAGAGTTGGAGTTCCGGTAACATGCTTTTTATAGGATGTAGCTTTGATCCATGAATCTTTGTGTGTCAAATCACCTTAAAAAAAATAACAATCGACTTGTAATCATCAGGATTAGAAATCAGATTCAAGTGTAAATGGGCTGAATTTTACCAGCCCTCCCACGTCGGGGGTTGTGTTGGGGGGGCCCGGAAGATTCTTCTGGGAGAGGCCCGCCATGACTCCCAACGCCGGGAAGGCCCCACCGCATTTTACTGGCGGCGGTGAGGCCTTCATCTGTATATGCTAATCATATTAAAAGTAGTGAATAAAAACCTATCTGGTAGCGACCCACGCCGCCGATATTCCAGCCGCTGGCCGGAACTCCCACGCCTTCGGACCTCCGTACGGAGGTCTGAGGCGAGACACTGTTAGGGAGGGGGGAGGAGTGAAATTTGTAGGGCGGGCGGGAGGAGGAGTGGGGGAAATTGCTCTGAATGGTTGGGGGGATGCTGGGAAGAGGTTGAGGATCAAAGGTGCTGAAGTTGGGGAGTGAAAGTTTGGCATAATGAAAAGTGGTTTTCTGGGAGGATAGGTCATTGTATTTATTGAGAACTCAGTGGGGGGGGGGGTTGTGGGAGAGGGGGCAGGACCTTTAAAAATTTAAATTTACCTGAAGGGCTCGAAGCCCTTTAAAAATGGCGGCGGTGCCTGTGCAGTGGCACCGGACGCCATTGCCAGGGATGGAGCAGTGGCAGCTGTTCCAGCTCCTCCATTTAAATGAGCCCCGTGCAAAATATCGCGAGGTCTCAGCGGCGCACAAGTCATGCGTGCAAACGGCAGCGAGCTTCTAATATTCAGCCCAATGTGTTCAATAAACAGCCAGATCTGTTAATGGATGCGTGCATGTGTATATGTGTGTGTATATATATTTATTATCTACATGTTTTACAAATGAAGGAGAGCAACTTGGAGGTATAATAAAGAATATTTGCAGGCACATGACACTTCCATCTACAAGGAATTATTTATTCTTCGCTGAGTTTCAGCAATTTGAAATGGTAACTCTCTGCATGGCCATTCTTGTTAACAAAACCTGTTATCAGCAGTTTTTAGTTTATCCATCTGAAATATTGCACATGCTGCAACGTGATTCTACCCTGTCATACACCGTTGTATATATTTGCAGAAGCTCCAGTGACTATGACGGGCCGATGAAGATGTTCAAACCTGCCTCGTGTGTTTAATTAACATTTGTGGAAGCCTCCCCAATGGCTCTGTTGGTGCAGGCAGTGTTAACACAGTGTTACCAGCCAGAGAGTTCCATGTTTGGTCCCTGATCTCATCTGGGCCAGCATTAGAGAGTGCTTTTGTAGCAGGGAGAAGATGATCAGGCAGACTTGCTGTTCCTGGTTGATATCTAGTTTGTTATCTACTTACTCCTGCAGGGAAGTACAGGTGTGTGGATGTTGGGTGAAGATCAGATTGGCCATAACACACCAGAGAACCGTTTTAAGACCCATAATAGTTTCAGGATTCAAAAACCCATTGTAAACAATCCAGGTTCTCTCTTGCAATTTGACGTCCTCTGACCTCCTTAATTGGAATATACACTTAGGTATTTGTTTAAATGAGTTTCTTACTGACCTGTTCTACCAAGTTCAAAGTTGCTTCTGTCTCTGTGTAATTATGTTAAGACATTTTTACCTTGTTTTCACATGATATTTATAATCCTGTTAACTGCATATGCTGGTATTCTGAGTGACTGGAATGATTTTGTCAGTGGTACCGAGCAAGGCAAAATCTACATCAATTTCGGGATTTTACTGCCGCTTATTCTGTTGGTCCTGTAAGTCTGCCACCAGTAATTTCCAAAGTCCCCAAAATGCTGTATCAATGTGTAGTGCCAACTGAAATGAAAGAACGACTTGCATTAATATCATGTCTTTCATGACGTTAGGATGTCAAAAGCCCTTTACAACCAGTGAACTACTTTTCGCCATTTTGCGCAAAGCAAGCTCCCACATACAGCCACATGATAACGACCAGATAATCTGTTTCAGTGATGTTGGTTGAGGGATAAATATTGGTCAGGACACCGGGGAGAACTCTTTTAAAGTGTGATGGGATCTTTTATCTTCATCTGAGAGGGCAGTTGGGGCCTCAGTTTAACGTCTTACACTAATGATAGCGCATTCGACGGTGCTGCACTCCCTCAGCACTGCACTGGAGCATCAGCCTAGATTAAATGTGTTGAAATGTCTGGAGTGGGCCTTGACCTTCTGACTTGGTGGTGAAAGTGCTGCCACTGAGCCACAGCTGAACTGAGGCCAGTACACTGTGGCAGCTTTGACCAGCAGTGTCATTGGGAGTCGGCTGCAGTATATTGGGAAATTGGGCCAGTTACACCATCATTCATTCCCCAGTATATGTTGCCTTGTGCGAGACAATCCATACATTCATTCCAAAATCATCATCTTATATCTATAAACATGAGATCTAACTGCAGATCTTGTCAATTCACCTCCAGGAACTGGCAGTGCACCAGTCCCACAAGAAGTGGAAGCATTGACGTTTAACTATCTCACTTATTATTGGATGGCATGACGTATTGCACTGCACTTTCTTCGACTGTTCTGATTGAAATAATCTTTTTGTCTTCCACATTAAACTATGAATATCCACTTGCCTGATAGAAAATTCAATCAATCCTTTTGTCAACAGGAATCCTCTGACTTGCTGCTAAAAGCTCAAGTGCGAATGTTTGGTAAACGTGGCCAAAAAATGTAATGTAGAGTTTCAGACTTTGTACACCGTACATCATGGCTTGTAGTAACTGGATCCTTCTTTTCTAATTGTTTTTAAGGCTGTTCCTGAATCTCTCGATGCCTTTGATCTGAGAAAGAGGTTGGTGAGCATTACATGGCGGATGTTGCTGTCACTTTGGAAAGCTGCACAATGCACTGCTGCTGACACTTGCTGCAGTTTGAGAATTTGAATCAAGGTGCCCTGCCCTGGTGATAACACAAGGCCCAAGGTTTTCCCGCACTGCTGGGGGAGTTTTGAACCTTTTTATAATCTTTCCTACTTATGCCACACAGCAAACTCTGCTTGAGAGGATGAAAGAGACCGCCTACTTGCCAGGCCTCTGCCATTGCCGCTCTGCAAACAGCTGCTTGGGGATATATGAAACTACGCCAGTCTGCCTCACCCATAAATTATTTTTCCTTTCTTCTTCCCCATGAATAAGTATCTGACCTGAATTTGATACCTCTCCTTGATGCTTGAAAGCACACCATACAGGAAATCATGGGCAAGAACCTGTCTTTAAGACTCATTATGCTTTCAATGCCATGTGTCATTGCACAACTTTAAGTGAGTGTGTATATATGTCCAATGTGTTTTACACAAGATACAAACAAAAAATACAACCATTGTGAAGCACCATTTACTTCAGTAAAAATAGGTCTTCAGAGAATCAACAATAGTAGAATTTTGCATCTTGTGTTTTCAATTCATTTAGACAATGATTAGCTTACAAATAATATCAGAGGATTATTGGGAGATGATCCATGTTATGTCTTAGATGTAATTGTTACTATAATACTGCCGTGTCATAATGCTGTGTAATTGCTGCTGCTCCCGATGCAGTTGTGATGTAACTGTTCACTTTAATGTATTGACACATGCTTGGCAATTGTATATTTAAAATTAATAAAGTATTTTCAAAAGTTACCTTTGAGGATCTGTGCTATGAGGGGCTCAGTGACTGAGGAAACCTGCTGGTAGCTCTGCATGATTTCTCCAAGTCACTCTCTGCCCTCAACAATCATCATGGTCAACTTAATGAGACATGGAATGACACAGCACAGAGGGACAGAAGGAGGCTATTTGGCCCATCGTGCTTTTGCCAGCTATTTGCTCGAACTATTGGAGTAGTTCCATTTCCATGCTCTTCCCCCACCCATTAAAAAAAATCCCCTCCAAATATTTCCCTTTTGAAAATTATTATTGAATCTGCTTCCACCAACCGTTCAGGCAGTGCGTTCCAGATCACAACAACTCGCTGCGAGAAAAAAACGTTTTCCTCATGTTGCCAGTCACCTTAAATCTGTGTCCTTTGGTTCTAATCCTTCTACCAGTAGAAACAATTTCTCCTTATTTTCTCTCTCAAAACTCTTCAGGATTTTGAACACCTCTATCAGATCTCCTCTTAGCCTTCTCTGCTTTAAGGCGAACCACCCCAGTCTCCACATAACTGAGGTCCCTCATACTATTCTTGTAAATCTCTTCTGCTTGCTATAGTTGTGTCTGGCTGCAATGATTGCTCATCATCTGATTTTCAGAAATGTTGATCAAACTCGACTGTTTTTTATTTATTATTTATTTAGAGATGCAGCACTGAAATCTAAATAAAGATTAGAATTGCTGCAGATGCTATTTAGGCTCAGTTAGTCTAATATGCATGTTACTAGCTGAAATTGGCTTGGTATAATGGCTTTGGTCTGTTGGGATTGATTTTTAAACATATGAATTTCATATGGATTATGGCTTTCTATCCACCTAACCACCCCACTCTATGGCCTAAATATTCCCCTCCCCCACCCTCCTCCACCCCTCCCCATGCCATGCAGGGAAATTACCCTGCTTACAAACGGTATAATCTGAGTTGCCTGTGATATTGGGCTTCCAACCTCAGTGACATAGAGATGGCGTTGAGGGAGGAGGCCGTATAGGTAAGTAAAGGAGGTTCAGGCTGCAGCGGCCCACAGGTAAATGATTGGAGGTGAGACAATCACGGGGCTCAGGTGGGCAATCGCGGGGGTAACAGGAGAGGCACCGGCAGCAGCTTGTACAGTCTGGAGGTCGGGTGCTGAGGAAGTCGGGGATCTGGGGAGTAGCAGCGATTGGGTTGGCGCTTTACAGGTCAGTAACTTCATTTCTTTTTGCAGGTGGTCTTTAGGGTTGGTTTCCCTGAATGCAGACAGTGTTGCAGTGGGAATCTGAAGCAGGTGTTAGGCCCCTTATCTGCATGCGCTGAAGGCCTAAAGGCTGCTTCAGGCATGAGTAAAGGGTGCTGTTTCTTTGTCCTTACCCAGTCTGGCGGGTGGCGCATTTCCAGTCAGAAATATATGCACTTCCTGCCGCCATTTTAAGCGCTTAAGAGGCCCCATAGTGTCTGAAAAACGGGCTATATTACCTACATGGTTCTAAATAAGGTCCATGCATCCCTTGGAAAAGAACAGCATACATAGGCTTGCTCCAAATACTGCCTGTCCTGCTGAATTTTTCTAACATTTTCTGTTTTTATTTATGCATGCAACATCTTTTTTCAGTGCAGTCTTTCACACCTATTGCCTTAGTATGAAGCAAATTGGTTAGATTTGAAGTTCATGCCAAATCAGGAAGGGCAGTGGAATCAAAGGAGACAGTCCAGGAACTACAGAATGGGCCAACAAAATATCTGAGTAGACTGTTGTAATTCAATGCAAAGGAAGGAACAATGAGCAACACACGAATGGTGTTGAAATAGCGAAAGATGGAGTTGAAGGACATTTAGACAATACAACGCCAATATAATGTTAAAAGATATAGCCAAGTTAGTAAAATACAAGACAAAGAAGCTGGTGGTCATGTACAGTGCTGTGGTCACTTCACACCTTGACCGCTGTGTCAGTTCTGGTCACTGAAAAACAAGGGGCGATATTTAAATATTGGCGGAAGTGCAGAGCAGAGCCACAAGGCTGAACCTCAAATGAAAAATGGGCTTAAATTTATATAGCAACTTTCACAACTTCAGACATCCCAAAGCACTTTACAGCCAACAAGGTACTTTTGAAATATAAACAGAAAGTGCTGGAAATACGCAGCAGGTCAGGTAGCATCTGTAGAAAGAAGCAGAGTTAACGTTTCAGGTCCGTGACCTTAGAAAGGAAGATACTGTCTGACCTGCTGCGTATTTCCAGCACTTTCTGTTTTAGTTCAGATTTCCAACATCTGCAGTATTTTGCCTTTATATTAAGGTACTTTTGAAGTGTAGTCACTGTTGTAATGTAGAAAACACAGCAGTCAATTTGTGTACAGCAAGCTCCCACAAACAGTAATGTGATCGTGACCATATAATTGCTTTTTAATGATGTTTCTTGAGGGACAAATGTTGCTAGGACACCAGGGAGAATTGCTGCACTCTTCTTCGGAATAGTTCTTTGGGATCTTTTATATCCACCTGAGAAGGCAGTTGAGGCCCTGGATTAATGGCTCATCCAGAAAAACGACACTTCTGACAATTCAGCACTCCCTCAGCACTGCTGTGGAATAGTAATAGTATCAGGAATGTGAGTTATGAGGAAGAACTGGAGAAATGTGGGCTTTTCATTTTGTAAAGGCAATATCTGAGAGATGACTCTGTAGAGCTACACAAGTTTGTAAATGATATGGAAAAGGTTAACCTGCAATATTACTTTAAGCAGAAGAAATAGGCCAAAGGAACACAAACTAATGAAGGGTAACTTTAGTACTGAGATGAGGAGTTCTATTTCAGATAGGGAATTTTTAACTGTAAACTCCCTGTAATTGGAAATGCAGGATCAATAAAGGGGATTTTGACCAATAGTGTGATGAGATGCAGAGAGAAACCTTTAGCGACTACTCTTGGCAATTTGATGGAAATACTGATCAATGTACAGGAACTGAAAGGCAGGAGAGTTTTCTGAATTGGTCTCATACTTTATAAGAAATCCTCCTGTTGACTCAGTAATGGACTACATTAGGGGTTCTCAACCAGGGGTGAGCAAGAAGGTTTCAAGGGATCTGCCAAAGACAATAAATTCCAGGAACATTGCTGAAAGAAATCTGGTTCTGCCGTGGAGACCGAAACTTGACCCAGAAGCTGATGGTCATCAGTCTGCCATGCTGTCAAGGCAATGGGGTCCAGTCTCAGCGGGTGCAGTGTGCTCAGCTCATTAGTAACGCACCAGGAGAAGTAAGAGCTAGTACAGCCGTCAACACCATTGGCCTCATCAATAGTTTGTCGGCTTCAGTGACGCAAAACTAACCGCAGTGACAGTCTACTAACTTAAGCAGAACTCTACCAACCTCGGGGACTGTCTTAACTTCATGATAACTCTAGCAATCTCAGTGCCGACCTACTAACTTCAGTCACACTCTACCATCACAGCAGAACTTGACCATCTTCAGCCACCATTTGCTAATTTCAGTAACAACATCAATAACACTCTACCAACCTCACCAATAGAAAGTAAATCAGCGGAGCAAGGTAAATTACAAAGAACAGGAAAAATCGTTGTAAATGCACATAATATAGATACATTTTTAATTTGACACCTCCGTGTTTTGGCAGAATAGTTGCTTAGCAACAGTGACAAATTTTGCATCAAGTGAAACAAAAATAATAAATATATATGTTTAATTGTATAATTAATTTCTATACAGGAAAAATACTTGTGTTGCAGGAGGGAAAACCTCAGAATCAAAAAGGTTGAGAATCCCTACCTATATCACTATCTTGTATTTGTTTCATTCCTCTAAAACATTATAACAAGATTAGTTTACTGCATTTCCAATCCCTTCCTCTACTGCCACGCCTGCTTCCTGAAGACACACAATCTTACTAATAGTCAGTCCCGTGGGCACCCTCAGTTGGTGGCACTCTATGAATAAGTATGATTTCAAGAGGTTGGTGTGGATTTGCATGTTTTTCTCTCAATCAGTTACAAAGTCACTAATGGAGCATACTTGTTCTAATTTGGCATAATTGTGTGTGATGTGTGTGTGTATCTAAGTGAGTGGGTTTCTATGAAGGGGGACGTGAGTTCTGACTTTTCATTTCCCTTTCAATGTACAACATAAAGTTAAAATACAATTAACAGTGAGCTGTTCAGGTCATGCTTTACAGGGAAAACGGAAGCAAATTTGACTCAGTCATTTAGTTCCATTTTGGACCATGCCAAATGAAATGCCAGTTGATGCTCTTGCAAGTATGAGTCCAATGTGGAGTTGTATTCTGCTGTTCAAAAGATTCTTGCTGTATTACTGTCACAAAAGGTAAAGACACTTCCCTCCTCTGAAGGTGCTGACTCCTTGCTGGATTACCCAAGGTACCAACAGCCTCTACTACCTTTCTGGCCTGCTTGTTTTTTTAAGTGTGTATCCACAAAAGAGCACCAGGAAGCTCTTTGCTCTACAGGGAATCATTGTCGTGCTTAATCCTCTCTATACCTGACATCAACAGGTGTGCTTTCAGCAAAGGGTCTCAAATGATCAGAAGTGGAAACAAGGCCTGATTTTATTTTTCCTCAGCTGTAACACTCCCAACAATACCCACACTAAAATCAACTAACACAGCGCAGACAAGGGATTAAACCTGGGGCCTTTTGATTGTATGGTTCAGTACCATGATAAGTAGTGGAGATGTCCATTGCGCTATGAATTGTATTTTTATCTTATAAGTTTCCATTCTCCTGCCACGTAGCCCATTTCCAATTGTGAATTTTACTCCAGACTGGCTGGATTCGGCTGAAGGATTCTTTCTAGTATTTATCTCTGCTGATAATATAGTCCAACAGTAGGAAACGCGATTCAGACACAAGCTGGATATTCCCGCCCCCTCCTTCCTCCAGTTCTTCCCACACAGCAAAAACCCTTGCATTTTGAACCTTAAATCCACTGCTGTAGCTGTTGCTACTCCTTAAGGGGTAGGATTGGTACAAGAACAAAATTCACAAGTCTGTTATAGATGCCAAGTAGTTGAGCATAATTTTAATTACCTTGTACAACACAAGGCTCCAGTTTGCTTTCCTTGAACAGTATGTACAAATATAAAATATATCAATACACTTGGTAGCCCAGAGGCTGCGACTGAGGAATTAACACTTTTGAAAAAAAGATGCAGGTTAGGATTTTCCCTGTGGGTTTCTCAATCCCGCTGTCAAGCTGAAATGTGGGTTAGAAATCCGCACTGTGTGGAAAACAGTCACTAATGATTTTCCCCAAGGTTGCCAATTAATGGCCAGAGGGTGCGCTTGCCATCCAATTAAGGGTGGCAGGCACGGCAGGTTACCAAAGCTGGAGGGCCAATCAGAGGCCTTGCAGCTTGAAAGTTGCAGCTGGCTGCAATGTAAGGTAAGTAAGGGAGAGGGCGCTTCAACATGGAGGCACCCTCTCTCCAACCTCTTTAAATATAAATTAAAAAATGGTTGTTTGTGGAGTCAAGGGAGGGACCCTCTCTATAGGGTTGCCTGAGGCTGCTACAGTACCCAGGCAGGCAAGGAGGGTCTCTAGGCCTGTCTGGAGTTGTCATGCTAGGCCCCCACCTGCCAAGAATGAGGCACATTAATTTTGTCATGAACATTGATCTTAAACTGTTACTGGAGTGAAGAAAGGACTTGTTAAACAGATCAGCTGTGGCTGGAAAGACATTTGCATATTAACAGACTGTGATTGGAAGGACAAAGGACCATTCCCTGACACATTCAACCCACAATGAACCTTGACCACCAGGTATTGTGTGTAAGAGGAGCATTCCAGGCCCTGCTAAGATGATACAATACACAGCCAAGATGTGGTCAGACCAGTTAGTCACATGACTAATCTGCTTGGCAACCTGTGGTTCTCTGAATTGTACAAACAGTTTGAACTGAGAAATTCTGCTTGGTCCTGAACTGTGAAGATCTCTCCTGTCTGCTCCCATCTCTTTCTCACAAGCCTCTGAATCCACTGAAGACACATGAACCCCAAGAGAGAAAAGTCTCCTACAGCGAACAAGATTTAAGAAGAATATTGGGTGCCAACGAAAAGCAAGATCTACCTACAATCAAGGACTCTACAGTGAGCTCGAAGAACCGTAACAACAACTCTTCAGATATTGGCTCAAACTTTTCCACTTTATTTTTCTTCTGCTCTTTTCTCTCTATTTGCATGTGTGTATCGCGTATGCATGCGAGCATGGGCACGTCGTGTATCCATAGGCGTTAACCAAATTAGAGTTTAAGTTTAATAAATTTTAACTTTTCTTCTTTAAACCTAAGAAAGCCTGTTTGTGCTGGTTTCTTTGCCTTATAATTGGAAAGTGGTGAACAAGGATTCAGCAAGGGGGAGCTAAAAACACGGTGTGTTTAAAATTAAACCCTCTTACGATAAGACCAGGTGAAGGCTGAGAGGGAACCCTAGGCACCTTTCTCACCTGGTCATAACTGGAGTGCTGGCCACACACCCCCACTCCCCTCCGGTGCACCGCCTCCAGGCAGATAAACTGGTCCCCACTGACAGCAGGAATCTGGCCTTAATAAGTTGTTAATGATCTTAATCAGCTGCCTGCCACATGCAGACAGGTAGCACTACCACCGTCCTCCACCCCCACCCCCACTCCCCAATCCCACCTCTGCAAAAAATGGCCCGGGGCCAGGATGGAGCTGGGGAACCAGCATGCACACCAGCAACGCTATTTTTGGTGTCCCCCCGCCACAAATCCTGTTCCCAGCAAGACCTAAAACTCAAGCCCATAGTTTTTGTTTCCTTGCACTATGAGTAGGTTAGTTAATGGTGATTCATTGATCTGATACCCATTTGCTCATCTACCTAAATCACCACATCAAGCTTATGGAAAATCCATAATGTCAAACCTTTGAAAATTGCTGGCTTTTTTTAAAGCAGTTTATGGGACAGATGTTGTCACTGTGCAACCGTGTAAAGTGTGTGACTGTGACGGCAGCCCATTTTACATCTCGTGCCTTATTTATTTCCATTGAAGTCAAGATTTACCCCTATTTGTTTCCCAGCACTGCCACACATGGCATCAAATCAGTGTGTGCTGCCTTTAGCTAACATCAAATAAAACTCTGAAGAATTACTTTTACTGATTTTAAAAAAATAAATACTGAACTCTCAATCAAAACTATTTTTATCAGAACTGGAAAGAGTGAATGGTCACTCACTCATTTGATACACGATACAATTTGAGGTCACTTTGGGTGGAGAATGCTCACCATTTCGAGGACTTGTTTTTACAAGGTGTGCCAAATTAAGCTTTCATTGTGGGGTGGCGGAGTGTGTTTGATCTGAATATCTGCAACTTGTGTGGAATCAGTTGTCAAACCAGGTTACTATCAGTTCTTCCACAGCAAGAAACTGGTGGCATTTCAGAGTGAGAAGAAAAAAATTACAAAGGAACCATCTTAGTCACAGAGTACATTGGAAATTTTATGCTAATTATCACCACATATAATTGTAAAATGAAAAGTTGAGATGGGTTTAAGGGGTTGTCAACAGATCCATTAAAAATATAAAAAGGTTTTGGGCCTGGGTTGAGTTACCAACAATGCTTTGCTTTTCTTTCCTTCCTTCCTCAGTGTTTCCCACTTTCCTCTTCTGGAGTGCATCCTGTAGGACACTGAGTCACGAACCTCTCAAAAGAAGTTATCAGTCCTCCTTTGTTAAGACTGGTGCGATGCTCTGATGCTGGGTTGAGAACATAACGTAAGAAATAGGAGCAGGTGTAGGCCATTCAGCCCCTTGACCCTGCTTTGCCATTCAATAACATCATGGCTGATCTCATTGTGGTCTCAACTCCATTTTCCTGCCAGCCTCTCCATAACCCCTTGTAGATCAAAAATCTGTCTAACTCAGCCTTGAAGATATTCAATGACCCAACCTCCACTGCTCTCTGGGGAAGAGAAATATTAAATCTTAAATGGGGAGACCCCTTGTTCTGAACCTGTGCCCCCAAGTTCTAGATTTCCCCACGAGGGGAAACATCCTTTCAGCATCTACCCTGTCAAGCCCCCTCAAAATCCTACATGGTTCAATAAGATCACCTCTTATTCTTCTAAACTCCAATGAGTATAGGCCCAACCTGTGCAACCTTTCCTCATAAGACAACCCCTTCATCCCAGGAATCAGCCTAATGAACCTTCTCTGAACTGCTTCCAATGCAAGTATATCCCTCAAGTAAGGAGACCAAAACTGTACGCAGTGTTCTAGGTGTGATTTCACCAATGCCTTGTACAGGTGTAGCAAGACTTCCCTACTTTTATGTTCCATCCCCCTTGCAATCAAGACAAACATTCCATTTGCCTTATTAATTACTTGCTGTACCTGCATGCTAATTTTATGTGATTCATGTATATAGTAGCATTCTGCAGTCTCTCTCCATTTAATTCTATTCTTCCTACCAAAGTGGATAACCTCACATCTTCCCACAGTGTACTGACCTCTGATTATGGTGCAGTGGTGGGGAGCACTGGTCTCAGTGTCACAAGCTATGGCAGGCAAAGATCAACAACAGTTCCTGCCGCTGATTTCTTTGATTAAGATCAAGGATTTAGTAGTGATGTTTGAGTGAGATACAAGAGGACGCCTGACACCTGTGGAACTATATCTCATCTGTACAACCTAAGACATCATAATAAGTAGAGGAGAGCAGAGAACCGGAAGCAAAGTGAATTGTGCTGAAGGAACATGGTTGAAGAAAGAGACTTGCATTTATATAGCGCCTTTAACAACCTCAGGATATCCCAAAGTGCTTTATAGTCAATGTAGTACTTTTGAAGTGTAATCACTGTTGTACTGTAGAAATGCACCAGAAAGGTCCCACAAACAGCAATGTGATAATGACCAGATAATTAGTTTTTTTCTGTGATATTGGTTAAGGGCTAGATATAGGCCAGAGCACCAAGGAGAATTCTTCTCATCATCAAAATAGTGCCATAGGATCTGTTACGCCCATCTCAAAGGACAGACGGGGCCTTGCTTTAACACCTCATCCGAAAGGCGGCGCCTCTAACAGTGCAGCACTCCCTCAATAATGCACTGGAGTGTCAACCTAGAATTTGTGTTTGTCAGGTTCGGGTCAGGTCTTTTTTTCCCTGACCTGAGCCGGCCTTTACAATGTTGTGCTTGAATGTACGTGTATACTTATATTACATGCGCACAATCATTGTTTATTGTATTCCTTGAAATTCTGCCAAGCAACATAATTTCATGTGTCTTGATAAATGAGTGTTTTTTTGTTCAATCAAATTATTGTTAGGAACTAAATAATTAGAATGTGAAACTAATATGGTTATGTGAAATCTACTCATTCATAACAGCAATTTAGAATTACATAGAATTTTACAGTGCAGAAAAAGGCATTCAGCCTAATAAGTATATGCCAGTGTTTATGCACCACATAAGCCCCATCAAATAGAAAAGAATAGAAAGATATGTTGATAGGGTGAGATGAAGTTAGGCAGGATGGGGCTGTAAAATTCAATCTAATTATAAATTAGATTGTTATGTATGAGTAGATTTCACACAACCATATTAGTTTTGCATTCTAATTATTTAGTTCCTAGCTATAATTCGATTGAACAAAAAAACATTCCATTTATCAATATACATAAAATTACATTGCTTGGCAGAATTTCAAGGAATACAATAAACAAAGATTGCGCGCATGTATTATATATACACACAATTCCATTCAAGCATATCATTATTGTCTAAAAAGTTGAGCACGTTGGGCCTATACTCATTGAAGTTTAGAAGAACGAGTGGTGATCTTATTGAAAAGTATAAGATGCTGAGGGGTGGAGGGGTGGCGCGGCGGGCAGTTGACAGTGTGGATGCTGAGAGGATATTTCCCCTCGTGGGGGAATCTAGAAATAAGGGGCACAGTTTCAGAATAAGGAGTGGTGTGGAATGGCCCCTGGTGAGACAGTTACCTCTGAGCCACGGCTGACATGGTGTTCAAGCAAGTTCAACCTCTATTGCGGTCCCTTCCTTCAAGTTATAAGATCAGTTTGATTGCCTGCGCACTGTTCCATTTGAAGCAGTGCGATTAGCAGCTTCTGAAACCTGATCAACTGAGGGTGAATTCTAATGTCAGGCTTTAATGCCTTTTGACCTACGCAAGAGGCACATTCCCAAATGACTACACCAGCCTTTTGACTGGAAAAAATGTCAAGCTATTGTAAACATTAATTTTGATAAGTCAAGGAAGAATAGCATTTATGTAAACATTAGAAAAAATGAGAAATTATTTCCCTTGCTGGACAGTGCAATTGAGAAATGGGTTATTCTTCTGCTCTCACTCCCCATTTCATGAGACCACATAGAAGCATAATGGCCTCATTTATCATAGAAATCGAGCACAGTTGAACTTTTGGATGTTGGGCCAATTTAATAGCACAGACAGTCCAACATATCACCTAACCAGATGGCTGAGACTTTGCAGATGCTCTCATTTGATCTAGATTGACACAGGTGGGGGTTTCCTCAGTTCATGAGCAGATTGCTAAATGGAGCATAGTACAATGGGAGGAACATCTGTCTGATGGGATCACAATTGATGTCCTGCCACTCAGTCGTGCATGTCATGATGTTGACCGTTTATGGAGCGCCAATGTTGGCAGAGGACCGTGATCCATACCAACCCTGCCATATCAAGTTAGAAAGAGTGTCCAATGATAGATGGCAGTATTACGGGGACGCAAGTGTTCTGCATGTTGGGGACGGTTAATTTTAACCTAACTAGCCGGGCAGAAAAGCCACAGGATCTGGTGGAGCACCACTCTTACACCCTGCCTGATATTGCTGTCCACCTACTTCTTTGAAGACTTTAATCAGGCGGGCTGTAAAACCAGCATTGTTCCCTATCTCATCGGTTTCCCCCGACAACCATGGTGTGAGTTGAAGAGGGTTGTCATTATGAGGCTTTAACTGTTGGACACCATATTAGAACCAGAGCAATCAACTCCTGTTATAATGAGGAGCCATGCTTGCAGTAATGTATCCGCACTGCCCAGTGTGTATATCCACATTTGAAATATATTGGCACACAGCTTCAGTTCTACCACATGGCATTATGTCAGTTCTTACAGTTGCAGCCTGTCATACTGAAACTGCAGTGCATTGATAGTTAAACAGTATCTGACCATATCCTAAAGACTTGAAAACCATTCAGTTTGCAGACACTACATCAGCAAGATTTGGGAGCATCCTATTGCACAAGTCGCTTTCGTCAATATTTTACTGAGATGGTTTTGATCCATATTGCTTGTGTAATTCAGCATTTGGCTTTTGAGACTTAAATTTGCATTTGACTTCTTGCCTGACAGAATTATGAATGAATTGTAGAGTAAAAAGAGCTGTAAACTCCTGACAGATGTGGTAACGGAGAGGATATGGTTGTGCTGCTGTAATTACTGCAAAGCAGAAGTAAAACATGCAGACACACTCTTTTCCTTTTTTTAAATCTCTTACCAAATCTCATGGTTAGTCTGGGGTAATATGTGAATCAACTTCAATCTGACTGGCTGCCTCACAAATGAACCCACACCCTGATAGGCACGCAGATACTTTCAGTGCTTAGAAGTCATGTCAAACACAAAATACTTAAATTAGGGGGAATTAGTATTGATTGTGAAAAATGCAAATTAATGCTGTTTTACCTAATCGGCTAAATTTGCAGGTGGGCTATGTATGTTCATGAAAAATGTGGAATCTGTCATTCATATCCATTGGGGGAAATACATCAAGTAGAATATGTATATAATGATGTTTTTGAAAATTCATTTTGCCGACCCCCTCCCCAACCACCTGCAAGAGATTCCCTCCCTCTCCCGAAGGTCCTGATTAATATTGTGGTACAGTTTCAGAGGTACCCTCTTTGCCTAAGTGGCTATTTAGAGTGTTGTACCAGGGAGTGATGGGGTGTAAGTGTGCATATGAGATTCAACAAGAACAATATGCATTTATATAGTGCCTTTAATGTAAAAATGTCACAAGGTGCTTCACAGGAGTGCTACAAAGCAACAATTTGACACCCAGCCAGATAAAGATATTCGGGCAGGTGACCAAAAGCTGGATCATAGAGGTAGGTTTTAAGGGACATCTGAAAGGAGGAAAAAGAGGTAGAGAGATGGAGACATTAAGGGAGGCAATTCCAGAGCTTAGAGCCTTGGCAGCTGAAGGCACGGCTACCAATAGTCGAGCGATTAAAATCAGGAATGCTCAAGAAGATAGAATTAGAGAAGCGTGGATATCTCGGAGGGTAGTGGGGCTGGAGGAGATTACAGAGATACGCAGGGGCAAGGCCATGGAGGGATTCGAAAACAAGGATGAGAATTTTAAAATCAAGGTGTTGCTTGATCAGGAGCCAGTGTAAGTCAGCGAGCACGAGGGTGCAAGTAAGGACATGAGCCGCAGAGTTTCGGATGACCTCAAGCTTATGGAGGGCAGAATGTGTGAGACCAGCCAGGAATGTGTTGGAATAGTCAACTCTAGAGGGAACAAAGGCATGAATGAGGGTTTCAGCAGCAGCTGAGCTGAGACGGGATGGAGTCAGGCGATGTGACAGAGGTGGAAATAGGTGGTCTTAGTGATGACACGGATATGTAGTCAGAAGCTCACCTCAATGTCAAATGTGACATAGAGGTTGCAAACAGTCTGGTTCAGCTTCAGACAGCTGCCAGGGAGTGGGATGGAATCAGTGGCCAGGGAATGGAGTTTATCACACGGATTAGAGTCAATGGCTTCGGTCTTCCCACTATTTAATGAGAGGAAATTTCTGCTCATTGCAAGCAGTCTGACAGTTCAGAGACAGTTGGAGGGGTAGAGTGAGGTGGTAGTGAGGTGGAGCTGGGTGTAGTCAGCATACATGTGCCAAGGGGCAGCATGTAGATATGAAATAGGAGGGGGTCAAGGATAGATCCTAGTGAGATGCCAGAGGTAATGGTGCAGGAGCAGGAAGAGAAGCCATGACAGGTAGATGTGAATGGAACCAGGTGAGTGCAGTCCCATCCACTGGACAACAGTGGAGAGGTGTGGGAAGAGGATGGCATGATCAACCATGTTAAGGCTGCAGATAGGTCGAGAAGGACAAGGAAGGATAGTTTACCATTGTCACAGTCACATAGGATATCATTTGTGACTGATAAGAGCTGTTTCAGTTTTGTGGCAGGGGAAGAAACCTGATTGGAGGAATTTAAACATTACATTCTGGGAAAGATGAGCACAGATTTGGGATGCAACGACCCATTCAAGGACTTTGGAGAGGAAAGGGAGGTTGGGGTGGTAGTTTGCAAGGACGGAAGGGTCAAAGGTTATTTTTGAGAAGAGGAGAGAGGTGATGACATCAGGTTGGTAAGAGAGGGGGACAGTACCTGAGGAGAGAGAAACAATTAACAATACCAGCTAACACACAGCAAGTGCTGCTTTCAAGAATATTGAACCGTTTAGAAAGAACTTGCATTTGTAGCACCTTTTATGACCTCAGGCCACCCCAAAATGCTTTACAGCCATTCAAGTACTTTTGAAGTGTAGTCACTGTTGTAACATAGTAACCTGGCAGCCAACTTGTGCTCACCAAGCTCCAACAAACAGCAATGCGATAATGACCAGATCATCTGAGAGCCAAAGCAATAGAATACAAGTCAAAGGAAGGTATAATCAAACTGTATGGTCAGACTGTAGCTTGAATACTGTGTCACATTCTGGTCACGGAGACACAAGGGATATCTTTAAACATTGGAGGCGGTGCAGAGGGGAACCACAAGGCTGATCTTTAGCTTGGGTTATGAGGGAAAATATGACACTTTCAGCCTTCAAAAGAGCTTTCTGAGTGGTGATTCTATGGAGAAATATAAATGGTATGTAAAAAATTAATCTGGAAATGACTTCAAATTAAATTTAAAAAGTAGGACATAGGGCCACAGGTTCAAATACTGAAAGGCAAATTTAGAACCGATATCAAGAAGTTTTTTAAATAAATTGTGCTGAACACATTGAATTGACTCCCAGATAAAGTAATGGAGGGGAAAACCCTGGAATCAGTTACAAACCAATTGGATGCAAAAGTCGTGACTTTAGGGTCTTTGCAGATGAATGAACTTAGGTGGACCAAATTATCTTCCTTATCTATATTTATCTTGTGACCATGTCTGTGTGCGCAATAAGTTAAGTTCCTCACATAAAGAAAAAGACTATGAACTAAGGGTTCTATTTTAGCAGAGCCTTTTCACTTGCTGTATGAATGCTTACGTAACCCTGCGGCTTAATGGAATGCTGTCCATCACAAAGGGTGAGTCCAGTTCATGGAGCAGCAGTTTCTGATTGATTCAGAGACAGCTGATATGATGGTGCACAGCAATTTAAAAGAAAGAACTTGCATTTATTTAGGACCTCAAAATGTCCCAAAGTACTTTGCATTGAATTACTTTTGAAATGAAATCACAGGTGTCATGTATGAATTTCAGCAGCTAATTTGTAGACATCAGGATCCTATAAGAGTCAACTGGGATGAATGACTACTTCATTTTCCTAGAGATGTTGATCGAGATACTAATATTAGCTGAGATACTGTGAGAATTGCCTTCTGTCTGAATAATGTGTGGGGTCTAAACAGGCAGATGGTTTAGTGTTGCATCCAAAAGGCAGAACCTACAACCATGCTGTACTCCCTGAACACAACACTCAAATATATCAAATCAAAGCATCATACAATGGTTACAGCACAGAAGGAGGCCATTCTGCCCATTAAGTCCAAGCTGGCTCTCTGCAAGAGCAGTTTAGCTAGTCCCACTCCCCACCCCTTTCTCCTTAGTCCTGCCAATTTTTTTTCTTCAGGTGCTTATCCAATTTCCTTTTGAAATCCACAGTTGAATCTCCCTCCACACTCTCAGGCAGTGCATTCCAGATCCTAACCACTCGCTGCGTAAAAAGGTTTCTCCTCATGTTGCCGTTGAATCTTTTGCCAATCAGTTTAAATCTTTGTCCTCTGCTTCTCGACCCTTCCGCCAATGGGAACAGTTTCTCTCTATCTACTCTGTCTAGTCCCCTCATGATTTTGAACACCTCGATCAAATCTACTCTCAACCTTTTCTTTTCTAAGGAGAACTGCCCAGCTTCTGCAATCTATCCACGTAACTGAAGTCCCTCATTCCTGGAACCATTCTCGTAAATCATTTCTGCAATCTCTAAAGGCTTCATATCCATCCTAAAGTGTGGTGCCCAGAATTGGACACAGTACTCCAGTTGAGGCCAAACTAGTGTTTTATAAAGGTTCACCATAACTTCCTTGCTTTTGTAATCTGTCTCTATTTATAAAGCCCAGGATCCAGTATGTCTTCTTAAAAGCTTTCTCAACCTGCTCTGCCAACTTCAACCATTCGTCCGCATTTACCCCCAAGTCTCTGCTCCTGCTCCTCCTTTAGAAATACATCCTTCAGTTTAAATTGCCTGACCGCATTCTTCCTAATAAATAGGGTGGCACAGTGGCGCAGTGGTTAGCACCGCAGCCTCACAGCTCCAGCGACCCGGGTTCAATTCTGGGTACTGCCTGTGTGGAGTTTGCAAGTTCTCCCTGTGTCTGCGTGGGTTTCCTCCGGGTGCTCCGGTTTACTCCCACATGCCAAAGACTTGCAGGTTGATAGGTAAATTGGCCATTATAAATTGCCCCTAGTATAGGTAGGTGGTAGGGAAAATATAGGGACAGGTGGGAATGTGGTAGGAATATGGAATTAGTGTAGGATTAGTATAAATGGGTGGTTGATGGTCGGCACAGACTCGGTGGGCCGAAGGGCCTGTTTCAGTGCTGTATCTCTAAACTAAACTAAACAAATTGCTCAGGTTTTGGAGGTGTGCTCACAGACATGCTGTCATATACTGGTGGACAGAATCTAAGATTTGCTGAGTTGATAACCTTCCATGGGGCCGACAGTTGACTGAAAGAGTAAAGCAGGGAAGGTGGTATCCTCACCCTTAGTGCTGTGGCCTGGGTCAGTTAAGTGCTCAAAGGTGATCAGGCCAAGCATTAATGTGATTTTTCTATCCGTTCCAGTCCAAACACAGAGCCACAGATTGTGTTCACATTCCCCGCAGCACATGGCACCCTATGTAACAGGAAGCACTCACCATCAATGCCGCTAGCTGGAAAGCGTACTGCCACTAATCCACCTATTTGACTCAATCCTGATGCTGTTGCCTCTCCCTGCTTAACAGATGAACAGAAGAAATAGATAAAAACCACCAGAGAAAGAAAGGGAAAATGAGAAAAGGCAAGGTCAGAAAGAAAAAAAATAAGAGAGGCTGAAGTGAAGAAAGACCAAACCTAAAGAGGAGACTAGAGAATGAGATGGAAGAAGAGAGACCACACTGTTGGAATAGAGAGAGAAGTGGATGAGAAAGATACATTGATGTGGAGGGATATATTAGAAGTGAATGCAAAAAGGAGAAATGGAGGAGACGCAGATGGAAGTGAGGAATAGAGTGAAGGAGGTAGAAAACGAATTATCCAAGGATTCCAAGAAATGCAAAATAGATTGCAGTTGGACATAATGTTTAATGGTGAATTTGCCTGATTCAAAAGTAGATTCATCAGATGGGCCCATTTACTATTTGTGTCAAAGGATTTGGTCCATTTCTCTAAATGGTTCCATACCCTGATCTATTAGTGTCTTTTTCCTTCTCTGAAATCAGCTCACCTGGTAGGTTTGGCTCATTCTGCATCAGCAGTGTGAAGCAGAGTAACATAACATCATCTTACCAAAAAAAGCACATAAGCTCTCACAGTTATTGCAAAAAAGTGATTTTTTTTTAGTTCTGAGGAGCCTAATTGCAAAATCGGAAGTTCAGTCCCTGACTGTGAGCAGGTAAGCAGTGAGTGAAGTATGACAATGAGAAACTGATTCAGTGACAATGGAATATTGCCCATTAATGATGATGAAAGCACAGAGACTTCTCCAGCCCCAATAAAATATCATAAAAATAAACAAGTGGCTCTGCCTTTCCACCCTGACATCATTGTTTTTGTCCCAATACAGAAACCATAAATAAAACTACAAAACAAAACCTTGAATATTGATAACAGCACAATGTTCTGAGATTGGAAGAACTGATATGTCGTCACAACCCTGATATAAATGCAACACAAGCAGTAATACATATAAAAGGGGATTTCCAGGCCAATAAGTACATCTGCCTTAACCCTCTTAGTAGAGTAGCAAAGCGATTCAACTTTCAAGTTCATCTCTCTTTCCCTTTTCGGTATCTAATCCCTCAAAGAACAAAGAACAGTACAGCACAGGAATAGCCCATTCGGCCCTCCAAGCCTGCGCCGATCTTGATGCCTGCCTAAACTAACACCTTCTGCACTTCCGGGGCCCATATCCCTCTATTCCCTTCCTATTCATGTATTTGTCAAGATGTCTCTTAAACGTCGCTATCGTATCTGCTTCCACCACCTCCCCTGGCAGCAAGTTCCAGGCACTCACCACTCTCTGTGTAAAGAACTTGCCTCGCACATCCCCTCTAAACTTTGCCCCTCGCACCTTAAACCTATGTCCCCTAGTAACTGACTCTTCCACCCTGGGAAAAAGCTTCTGACTATCCACTCTGTCGATGCCGCTCATAACTTTGTAAACCTCTATCATGTCGCCCCTCCACCTCCGTCGTTCCAGTGAAAACAATCCGAGTTTTTCCAACCTCTCCTCATAGCTCCAGACCAGGCAACATCCTGGTAAACCTCCTCTGTACCCTCTCCAATATTCTAAGTGTGGCCTAACTAAGCTTCTGTACAGCTGCAACATGACTTGCCAATTTTTATACTCTATGCCCCGACCGATGAAGTCAAGCATGCCGAATGCCTTCTTGACTACCTTATCCACCTGCATTGCCACTTTCAGTGACCTGTGGACCTGTACACCCAGATCTCTCTGCCTGTCAATACTCCTAAGGGTTCTGCCATTTACTGTATACCTCCCACCTGCATTAGACCTTCCAAAATGCATTACCTCACGTTTGTCCGGATTAAACTCCATCTTCCATTTCTCCGCCCAGTCTCCAACTGATCTATATCCTGCTGTATCCTCTGACAATCCTCATCATTATCCGCAACTCCACCAACCTTTGTGTTGTCCGCAAACTTACTAATCAGACCAGCTACATTTTCTTCCAAATCATTTATATATACTACAAACAGCAAAGGTCCCAGTACTGATCCCTGCGGAACACCACTAGTCACATCCCTCCATTCAGAAAACCACCCATCCACTGATACCCTCTGGCTTCTATGACCGAGCCAGTTCTGTATCCATCTTGCCAGCTCACCTCTGATCCCATGTGACTTCACCTTTTGTACCAGTCTGCCATGAGGGACCTTGTCAAAGGCTTTACTAAAGTCCATGTAGATAACATCCACTGCCCTTCCTTCATCAATCATCTTTGTCACTTCCTCAAAAAACTCAATCAAATTAGTAAGACACGACCTCCCCTTCACAAAACCATGCTGCCTCTCGCTAATAAGTTCGTTTGTTTCCAAATGGGAGTAAATCCTGTCCCGAATAATCCTCTCTAATAGTTTCCCTACCACTGACGTAAGGCTCACCGGCCTATAATTTCCTGGATTATCCTTGCTACCCTTCTTAAACAAAGGAACAACATTGGCTATTCTCCAGTCCTCTGGGACCTCACCTGTAGCCAATGAGGATGCAAAGATTTCTGTCAAGGCCCCAGCAATTTCCTCCCTTGCCACCCTCAGTATTCTAGGGTAGATCCCATCAGGCCCTGGGGACTTATCCCACTGCAAAGAAAAACAATTCTAGATCTGAATGCTTTTGAATAGAGTTAGTGAAATGGGATACAATTTGGTATACATCGGTTTAAATCCAGCCATCTTTGTTGTGCTAAAGGTCTCCTCTGTAAGGGTCCTATATGAAATGAGATTGAGCAATCCCTGCCCACAAGGACATGGGTCCACAGATCAAAGTGCATCACTTGACTCTTAAGTGAATTGTCTCATTCATAGTCAAGTGTTTAATATACAGGATTTTAAAATTCCTTCAATCGTTACGAAAACATTCAACGCTTATACCCTTTCAATCTTATTACAACCTTTTTTTTTGTAGATGCTATGTCAAAAGTAACCAGTCAGATTACTCAAGTGAATGAAACTTCTGTGACCTCTTCCGTCAGCTGTAAAATACAAGCTGTTCCCATATCTTCTCCTACTGCTACAGAACACCACAACTGCAGAGTAACAGTATATATGGGTGCATGTGAATGAAAATGAGACTTCAAGATAGTGATTTGGCACTGAGCTCGAGATGAAAGTTCACAAACTGCATGCACTGTGCTTGTGTGGTTTACGGGATCTTTTACATCATTGGCTTGTTTCTCCTTCTCAGCTGTGCTTTTGGCCTTTGCCGACTGCACATTTCCCAGTAATCAAAGCACATTCTCTACTGCAGCCCCTTTCCCCACAACACATGTATTAAGAAATTATGGTGCTTGCAAATAAAAGGGAAAGGACATTGATCTCCGCAGCTGAACTCTCCTTATCCGATGCGATTGTAAATTTTATCTTCCTTTAACTCTTCGGGAAGTGTGCACACATGTGATATCACACGACTCTTTGAAAATATGCGTGCATGTGATATTACATGCCTCTTTGGAAGTGCACACATATGTGATATCACACAACTCTGGTGATGTGCACGCCATGTGATATCATGCAACTCTTTGGAAGTACACGTGCATGTGATAACACACAACTCTGGAAATATACATGTACGATACCACATGACTTCAGAAATACACACACGTGATATCACACAACTCTGGACATGGACACACATGTGTTATACAACAGTTGCAGATTAATTTCTTAGTACAAGTTAGCATTTGAAGGTTGTAAGGAACTGAGAGACTATTTATTTAAGGTATTATATGAGTAGGTTTTAAAAAGAAAACACTATATATAATTATTTTATTTCTGGCATGGGAGTTAACAGAGTCCACTAAAGGTTAAACAAACTAGGTGAGAAATAAATGATTTGGAAGGACGAATGGATTAGGACACTGTGCTTTTTCCTCTGTGCAAGCCATTGAGTTGTTTTTAAGTTACCTGTATTATTGAGATTTTCACTGTTCTGGTCCAATGTGTCGACTCACCCTGTGGATTGCAGCAAATGTTAATGAAAGGCCTTCCAAAATGACATTTAATTTTACGGTGCTTCAGTGCTGGCTGGTTTACTTTTCCACTGCAATATTTGCACAGTGTTTTATTCTTGGCAGGCTGTAATGGAATATTGATACCTCCAAACAGAATGAGCTGTTCCTGGAATATGCCTGGAATGGCAGTACCTTGTGACCAGATTTTTGTGTGCGTGTTCAGTAAATTAATGTTGCGCCTTCCAAGGATTTGGAAAGTTCAAAAGACAAGTGTAATGCTGTTGAAAGGACCTCAGCACTCATGTGTGCTGGTGATCCATGTTAAAATTGATTACAATAATTTTACGCAATATTACCAGTCCATGTTATGCCGTGACTTACGAATCTCAAAAGTTTTTGATCAATGTTGACCTCAGGCTAGAGCAGGTTCTATAAATGAGTAAAACTACGTGACAGTTTTTGGGGATGCACATCTTTGATTATGTTTCTTAACATTGCCTGTAGAAACTCCACACCCCTTCCCCCCAGCACTAATGTCATGCCAGGGACAACTCCCTTGGAATTCTCTGGCTCCTGTTCTGATTTTTGCACCCGCCTGCCGACCCTGATGTCGCTCCTGAAGGTTTCAGGTGGGAGACAGTGCTGTAATATTTAAATGAGCACTGGGAGTTGGAATGGCCCTGGGCTCATTTCAGGTGGACCTGAATGATCCTGTGGACCTAATCAACAACAAGCATTCATATAGTGCCTTTAATGGCACTTTTCAGGGGCGTTCGCAAACAAAATTTGACAACTGACCCACACAGGGAGATGTTACAGTAGATGAGAGGTATGTTTAAAGGTGAACCTTAAAGGAGAAGACAGGGACGGAGAGATTTAGGGAAGCAATTCCAGAGTTTAGGGCAAGGCAGCTGAAGGCATGGCCACCAATGGTGGAGCGATGAAGGCTGGGGATGTGCAAAAGCCCAGAATTGGAGGATCGCTGAGCTTCTGGAGGGGTTAATGCTGGAGGAGGTTATGCAGATTAGGGCCGGAATCATCATCGGCCACTGCTGAGGTCGGCGGCAGGCGAAGGAAGCAGTGCCCAGCCCACGCCGGCTGCATGTTGGTGAGCCGCTGCAATCTTCAGTGCGACGGCTCATTTGAATGGACAGGGTGGCCCTCCCCCACCACAATCATGTGGAGGGGACAGCCTGTCCATCACTGGCAATGGTGTCAGCTGCCTGACCTTTCCCCCCTCAAAGTACGTAAACTATCAACTTTATCCCTTCCTTCCCTCAACTGCTGCTGGAGGACTATCAATTCGGTGAAAGACGCCCTTTGGTCTGCCCGAAACTTGCTGGTCTTCCAGCGCAAAGAGTTGTCCACGACCGAATGTTGCAGACTGGCACATTCCAAGGTCCAGGACTACGTGCTGAGGGACGCACTAAAGCTTGGGGCAGCCGCAGCAAAGGCTCAATGGGGAAAGACCACAGTGTAAGGTCCCCCCACCAAGCTGAACGGAGGGGCTGGATCCATGGGAAACCCCGCGAACTGTATCGGGAAAATTTTCATTTGCTGTAAATGTAAAAATGTAATTGGCATGACAAATGTGAAATGGAAGGGTTGTGAGGCAACTCATGATTGTATTGAAGGAAACTGATCTCCCTTGCAATGTTTGTATTTTTTGGTGCTGTTTGAAACTGTTTGGCAATGTAATTTTTACAGATTTTTATGAATAAAGTATATTTTGGAAATTAAAAAAAACTGGTTGTAAGCACCAGAAATGTGAAATGTAAATGTACATTGTAAAGATAACCTGTAATGGCAAGCATCGTGAGGCACTTCATGTAATGCAGTGAAAGAGACTTATCTGTTTTGCCCTTTATGTAATGTCAAATTTGAACTATTATGTAATGTACTATTACAATTTTTTATGAATAAAGTATAGTTTTTGAAAAAAAAAATCCCTTCCTTCCCACCATCCCCTCCACCAATGCAAGCCCTTTATCACTGCTCCCCCCACCGCCTGTCCCCCCTCCCCCACCCACCCATCCACAAGAAAAATTACCTGCTCCTCCGGCCCAAACAGTTTGGCACCTCAATTCCCCGACAGGGATCGGAAGGCGCGGGAGTGCCAGCCAGCAGCATGAGGATTGCACTGGGACCGAAGGCAATGGTGGGTTTGCAATTAAGTCAGGTATTTAAATTTATTTAAATATGTAAATGCCGGGCTCATCGCCAAGCAGCTGGGGTAGGGGCCGCCACGAGGCTCTCTGCCTCCGTGAAGATTGGGCCAGGCACTCACGGTGCAGGGGCGTGGACGGGCCTCCTCCGGAGCGATCTTCAGGCCTCCCCCGCCATGGACCCCGAGGCTTGGGGAGGAACTAAATTCAGCCCGAGGAGAGGTAAGGCCACAGAGGGATTTGAAAGACAAGGAATTCTCCCTTCGGCAAACACTACCACAAATCGATTGACAAATGGTCATTGCTGCTTGTGAGATGCTGCTGGTGCAAAAAAGTCACTAAAGTTGCCGACTTAACAACAGCCACCACACTGCGAAACTAATTCATTGTGTGGAGTCTTTTTTGCGATATTTCAAGGGTTCTATTCTTTTGGGCCTCCTTATCTCGAGAGACAATGGATACGCGCCTGGAGGTGGTCAGTGGTTTGTGAAGCAGCGCCTGGAGTGGCTATAAAGGCCAATTCTGGAGTGACAGGCTCTTCCACAGGTGCTGCAGAGAAATTTGTTTGTTGGGGCTGTTGCACAGTTGGCTCTCCCCTTGCGCCTCTGTCTTTTTTCCTGCCAACTACTAAGTCTCTTCGACTCGCCACAATTTAGCCCTGTCTTTATGGCTGCCCGCCAGCTCTGGCGAATGCTGGCAACTGACTCCCACGACTTGTGATCAATGTCACACGATTTCATGTCGCGTTTGCAGACGTCTTTATAACGGAGACATGGACGGCCGGTGGGTCTGATACCAGTGGCGAGCTCGCTGTACAATGTGTCTTTGGGGATCCTGCCATCTTCCATGCGGCTCACATGGCCAAGCCATCTCAAGCGCCGCTGACTCAGTAGTGTGTATAAGCTGGGGGTGTTGGCCGCTTCAAGGACTTCTGTGTTGGAGATATAGTCCTGCCACCTGATGCCAAGTATTCTCCGAAGGCAGCGAAGATGGAATGAATTGAGACGTCGCTCTTGGCTGGCATACGTTGTCCAGGCCTCGCTGCCGTAGAGCAAGGTACTGAGGACACAGGCCTGGTACACTCGGACTTTTGTGTTCCGTGTCAGTGCGCCATTTTCCCACACTCTCTTGGCCAGTCTGGACATAGCAGTGGAAGCCTTACCCATGCGCTTGTTGATTTCTGCATCTAGAGACAGGTTACTGGTGATAGTTGAGCCTAGGTAGGTGAACTCTTGAACCACTTCCAGAGCGTGGTCGCCAATATTGATGGATGGAGCATTTCTGACATCCTGCCCCATGATGTTCGTTTTCTTGAGGCTGATGGTTAGGCCAAATTCATTGCAGGCAGACGCAAACCTGTCGATGAGACTCTGCAGGCATTCTTCAGTGTGAGATGTTAAAGCAGCATCGTCAGCAAAGAGGAGTTCTCTGATGAGGACTTTCCGTACTTTGGACTTCGCTCTTAGACGGGCAAGGTTGAACAACCTGCCCCCTGATCTTGTGTGGAGGAAAATTCCTTCTTCAGAGGATTTGAACGCATGTGAAAGCAGCAGGGAGAAGAAAATCCCAAAAAGTGTGGGTGCGAGAACACAGCCCTGTTTCACACCACTCAGGATAGGAAAGGGCTCTGATGAGGAGCCACCATGTTGAATTGTGCCTTTCATATTGTCATGGAATGAGGTGATGATACTTAGTAGCTTTGGTGGACATCCGATCTTTTCTAGTAGTCTGAAGAGACCACGTCTGCTGACGAGGTCAAAGGCTTTGGTGAGATCAATGAAAGCAATGTAGAGGGGCATCTGTTGTTCACGGCATTTCTCCTGTATCTGACGAAGGGAGAACAGCATGTCAATAGTCGATCTCTCTGCACGAAAGCCACACTGTGCCTCAGGGTAGACGCGCTCGGCCAGCTTCTGGAGCCTGTTCAGAGCGACTCGAGCAAAGACTTTCCCCACTATGCTGAGCAGGGAGATTCCACGGTAGTTGTTGCAGTCACCGCGGTCACCTTTGTTTTTATAGAGGGTGATGATGTTGGCATCGCGCATGTCCTGGGGTACTGCTCCCTCGTCCCAGCACAGGCATAGCAGTTCATGTAGTGCTGAGAGTATAGCAGGCTTGGCACTCTTGATTATTTCAGGGGTAATGCTGTCCTTCCCAGGGGCTTTTCCGCTGGCTAGGGAATCAATGGCATCACTGAGTTCCGATTTGGTTGGCTGTATGTCCAGCTCATCCATGACTGGTAGAGGCTGGGCTGCATTGAGGGCAGTCTCAGTGACAGCATTCTCCCTGGAGTACAGTTCTAGGTAGTGCTCAACCCAGCGGTCCATCTGTTTGCGTTGGTCAGTGATTATGTCCCCCGATTTAGATTTGAGGGGGGTGATCTTCTTGATGGTTGGCCCAAGAGCTCTCTTCATGCCATCATACATTCCTCTGATGTTTCCGGTGTCTGAGGCCAGCTGAATATGACTGCATAGGTTCTATAAGGTGCTATATAAATGCAAATTTCTTTGCTTCGAGTCAGATCCTGTTGAGGATGATATATTGCACAAAGGCAGACTTAGAAAATATAAAATGACATATTTTCTTCAACAGCTTTAAAATTTTGCCCCATCAAAGTTACATATGCTCAGTCCCCTCTCCCTGGCCATGTGTCTCTATATTACGTCAAGTGGTAATAATCTATCGGGGATCACCAGCAGCTTTACTGAAACCCCATCTGAAGTTGAGAACTACTTAAGACAATTAGTCAAAGTGTTCTGGAAAATACCTCATAGAAGGAAGGAATTTTTTTTTATTTTTTTTTATTTTCAAAATATACTTTATTCATAAAAATCTGTAAAAATTACATTCCCAAACAGTTTTAAAACAGCACCAAGTCAAAAAATACAAACAGTGCAAAGGTGATCAGTTTCCTTCGATACAATTATGAGTTGCCTCACAACCCTTTCATTTCACATTTGTCCTGCCAGATACATTTTTACATTATACAGGAGACAGAAATTTTCCCGATACAGTTCGAGGGGTTTCCCATGGATCCAGCCCCTCAGTTCAGCTTGGTGAGGGTCCTTACACAGTGGTCTTTCCCCATTGAGCCTTTGCTGCGGCTGCCCCAAGCTTTAGTGCGTCCCTCAGCACGTAGTCCTGGACCTTGGAATGTGCCAGTCTGCAACATTCGGTCGTGGACAACTCTTTGCGCTGGAAGACCAGCAAGTTTCGGGCAGACCAAAGGGCGTCTTTCACCGAATTGATAGTCCTCCAGCAGCAGT
This sequence comes from Heterodontus francisci, assembly GCF_036365525.1. Classification (NCBI taxonomy): domain Eukaryota; kingdom Metazoa; phylum Chordata; class Chondrichthyes; order Heterodontiformes; family Heterodontidae; genus Heterodontus; species Heterodontus francisci. The sequence goes on along the minus strand of NC_090375.1, from coordinate 179,564,351 downwards.
TGATGTTTGTCTCGGTGTGCGTCCCTGGGAACAGCCCGTAGAGCACAGACTCCTGTGTTACAGAGCTGCTTGGGATGAATCTCGACAAAAACCACTGCATCTCTTTCCACACCTGCTTTGCGAAGACACATTCCAGGAGGAGGTGGGCGACCGTCTCTTCCCCACCACAGCCACCGCGGGGGCATTGCGCGGAGGGGGCGAGACTTCGGGCGTGCATGAAGGATCTGACGGGGAGGGCCCTTCTCCACCAGCCAAGCTACGTCTTGGTGCTTGTTTGAAAGTTCTGGTGATGAGGCATTCCGCCAAATGACTTTGACGGTCTGCTCGGGGAACCATCCGACAGGATCCACCGTCTCCTTTTCCCGGAGGGCCTTGAGGACATTCCGTGCAGACCACTGCCTGATGGATTGGTGGTCAAAGGTGTTTTCCCGCAGAAACTGCTCCACGAAGGATAGGTGGTACGGCACGGTCCAACTGCATGGAGCGTTCCGCGGCAATGTGACCAGGCCCATCCTTCGCAACACTGGGGACAGATAGAACCTCAGCACGTAGTGACACTTGGAGTTTGCGGACTGGCGGTCTCCACACAGCTTGATGCTGCCGCACACGAAGGTGGTCATCAGGATGAGGGCCACGTGGGTACATTTTTCCCGCCCTTGTCCAGAGATTTGAACATCGTGTCCCTCCGGACCAGGTCCATTTTAGATCCCCAGATGAAGCGGAAAATGGCTCGGGTGACTGCCACAGCGCAGGAATGGGGTATGGGCCAGACCTGCGCCACGTACAGCAACAACGTGAGCGCCTCGCACCTGATGACCAGGTTCTTACCCACAATGGAGAGAGATCACTGCCCCCACATGCTCAACTTTTGTTGTACCTTGGCTACTCGCTCCTCCCAGGTTTTGGTGCACGCCCCGGCCCTTCCGAACCATATCCCCAGCACCTTCAGGTAATCTGACCTGACGGTGAAGGGGACAAAGGATCGGTCAGCCCAGTTCCCAAAGAACATGGCCTCGCTCTTGCCGTGGTTAACTTTGGCTCCCGAGGCCAGTTCGAACTGGTCGCAGATGCTCATCAGTCTGCGCACGGACAGCGGATCCGAGCAGAAGACGGCGACGTCATCCATGTACAGGGAGATTTTAACCTGAGTGCCTCCGCTGCCTGGGATTGTCACCCCTCTTATGCTCGCATCCTTCCTAATAGACTCAGCAAAGGGTTCAATACAGCAAACAAACAAGACCGGGGAGAGAGGACAGCCCTGTCTGACTCCAGATTTGATCGGGAAACTTTCCGATTCCCACCCATTGATTGAGACTGCGCTACTGATTGTGTAGAGCAGTTTGATCCAATTGCAGATTCCTTCCCCAAACGCCATTTTGGAAAGCACGTCCATCATGTAGGTGTGCGATTTCCTGTCAAAAGCCTTCTCCTGGTCCAGGCTGATGAGGCAGGTGTCCACCCTCCTGTCCCGTACGTAGGCGATCGTATCCCTGAATAGCGCGAGACTATCAGAGATCTTCCTGCCGGGTACAGTACAGGTCTGATCGGGGTGGATCACCAACTCCAGAGCAGACTTGACTCGACTGGCTATGACTTTGGACAGAATCTTGTAGTCAACATTAAGCAGTGAGATGGGCCGCCAATTTCTGATTTCTGCCCTCTCCCCCTTCCGCTTGTAAATGAGGGTGATGATGCCTTTCCTCATGGATTCTGACATGCTGCTGGCCAGGAGCATACTCTCGTATACTTCGAGCCGACCCAGTCCCACAGGGCCGAGTACAACTCGACCAGTAAGCCGTCGCTTCCGGGAGTTTTACTCGTCTCGAAGGACTCGACGGCCTTTGTCAGCTCGTCCAGAGTTAGCGGCTTGTCCAGTCTTTCCCTCCTGCCATCATCTAAGACCTCTGTGATAGATGACAGGAAGGACTGGGAGGCTCTGCTGTCTGTGGGCTTCGCGTCATACAGCCCAGCATAAAAGGATTTGCTGATCCTTAGTATGTCGGACTGCGAAGACGTTACCGAGCCATCTGCCTGGAAGGAAGGAATAAGATCGAAATTAAATTGTGTGTAATGCTTTGTGAAAGAAAGACTTCCACTTTTTTACAATCTCAGCCTGTTCCTACACACTTTACAGTCAATTAATTACTTTTGAAGTGAGATCACTGTTGTATTGTCGGAAACATGGTCGCCAATTAGTGCACAACAAGCTCCCACAAACAGCAATGTGATAATGACTAGATAAACTGTTTTTAGTGCAGTGGATTGAGAGATAAATATTGGCCAGGTCATCGGGGAAAACTCACCTGCTCTTCTTTGAATAGCACCATGAGATCCTTTATGTCCATCTGAGAGGGCAGGCAGGCCCTTAGTTTAACATCTTATTCGAAAGACAACACCTTCAACAGTGCAGCACTCCCTCAGTACTGCACTGAAGTGCCAGGGTAGATTTTGTGCTCAAGCATCTGGAGTGTGACTTGAACCCACAGCCTTCTGACTTAAAGGGAGAGTACTATCAACTGACACTTCAGAACATAAGAATAAGAATGAGAATAGGCCATACAGCTCATCGAGCCTACTCAACCATTCAATAAGATCATGGCTGAAGTTCTACATCAACTCCACTTTCCAGCTTCTCCCAAAATCCCTTGATTCCCTTCGTGCCCAAAAATCTTTTTGATTGCAGTCTTGAATATATTCATCAACTGAGCATCCATAGCCCTCTGGGGCAGAGAATTCCAAAGATTCACAACCCTCTGAGTGAAGACATTTCTCATCTCCGTCCTTAATGGCTGACCTCTTATGCTGAGATATGACCCCTAGTTGTAAACTGTCCAGCCAGGAGAAACAACATCTCAGCATTTACCCTGTCAAGCCCGCTAAGAATTTTATACATTTCAATGAGTCAATGAGATCACCTCTCGTTCTTCTAAAGTCTGGGGAATATAAGCCTAGTCTACTCAATCTCTCCTCATTGGACCGCCCTCTCATCCCAGGAATCAATCGAGTGAACCTTTCTTGCACCCCATCTAAAGCAAGCATATTTTTTCTTAGGTAAGGAGACCAAAACTGTATTTAGTACTTCAGGTGGGGTCACACCAAACGCCTGTACAATTGCAGCAAGACTTTCTTGCTCATATACTCCAACCCCCTTGCAATAAAGTCCAACATACCATTTGCCTTTCTAATTGCATGTGTAACTGCATGATAACTTTCTGTGATTTGTGTACAAGGACCCCCCAAATCCGTCTCAATGTTAACATGTACTAGTCTGTCACCTTTTAAAAAAAAAAGTCTGCTTTTCCATTCTTCCTACCAAAGTGAATAATTTTGCACTTCTCCTCATTATATGCCATCTACCATCTTCTTGTCCAATCACTTACACAGTCTATATCCCTTTGCAGACTATTTTCATCCTCCTCACAGCTCATCTTGCCTCTAATTTTGTATCGGCAGCAAACATGGATACATTACACTCAGTCCCCTCATCTAAGTCATTGATATTGTAAGTAGCTTAGGCCCAAGCACTGATCCTTGCAGTACCCGACTAGTTACAGCCTGTCAACCTGAAAATATTTATTCCAAATAGTCTGGAAGATGAGTTTCTAGAATGCTTTCGTGACAGTTTCCTGCAACAATATGTTGCAAAACCACTTAAGGATAAAGCTATTTTAGATCTAGTACTGTGCAATGAGGCAGGTTAATTAGTAATCTCATAGTAAAAGATCCCCAGGGAAAAAGTGATATTAACACAAATAAATTTCATACTAAGTTTGAAAGTGACATATTCCAGTCCCAAACAAGAATCTTGAACTTAAACAAAGCCACTTACAGAGGTATGAGGGGAGAGCTGGCTAAGGTTGATTGGGTAAATAGACTGAAAGGTATGGCAGTAAATAAACAGTGGGAAATGTTTGAAGAAACAATTCAAAATGTTCAACAAAAATACTTTCCATTAAAAAGCAAAACCTCAGCAACAAAGATCCATCTGTCGCTTACTAGGGAAGTTAAGGATAGTATTAGATTAAAAGAAGAGGCTTATAATGTTGCAAAGCATAGTAGTAAGCCTGATGATTGGGAGAGTTTTAGAAACCAGCAAAGTTGATAAAAAGGGAAAAAATAGAATATGCAAGTAAACTAGCTAGGAATATAAAAACAGATTGTAAGAGCTTTTACAAGTATATAAAAAGGAGGAGAGTAGCTAAAGTAAATGTTCGTCCCTTAGAGGCAGAGACAGGAGAAATTATCATGGGTAATGAGGAAATGGCAGACATTGAACAAATATTTTGTGACTGTCTTCACAGTAGAAGACACAAATTACATACCAGAAATAGAGGGCAACCAAAGGACTAATAGGAGTGAGGAACTTGAGATAATTAATATCAGCAGAGAAAAAGTATTGGGTAAACTTAAGGGACTAAGAGCTGACACATCCCCAGGACCTGATGGCCTACATCCTAGGGTTCCAAAAGAGGTAGCTGCAGAGATAGTGGTTGCACTGGTTATGATTTTCCAAAATTCTGTAGATTCTAGAATGGTCCCAGCAGATTGGAAGTTAGCAAATATAACACTGCCATTCAAGAAAGAAGTGAAAGGGAAAATGGAGAACTACAGGCCAGTTAGCCTGACATCAGTCATCTGCAAAATGCTGCAATCTATTATTAAGGAAGTCTTAACAATGCACTTAGAAAATTATAATATGATCTGACAAAATCAACATCGTTTTACGAAAGGTAAATCGTGTTTGATAAATTTATTACAGTTTTTGAGGATGGAACTAATAGGATAGATCAAAGAGAACCAGTAGATCTAGTATACTTAGATTTTCAAAAGGCATTTGATAAGGTGCCACACAAAAGGTTAATACGCAAGATAAAAGCTCATGGAGTTGGGGGTAATATATTAGCATGGATAGAGGATTGGTTAACAGACAGGACGCAGAGAGTAAGGATAAACAGGGCATTTTCAAGTTGGCAGGCTGTGACTGGTGGAGTGCTGCAAGGATCAGTGCTGGAGCCTCAGCTATTTACAATCTATATTAATGACAGACAAAGAAACCAAGAGTAATGTATCTAAGTTTGCTAATGATACAAAGTTAGGTGGGAAGGTAAGCTGTGTTGAGGACACAAAGAGGCTGCAAAGGATATAGAGAGGTTAAGTGAGTGGGCAACAAGATGGCAGATGGAGTATAATGCGGGGAAATGTGAGGTTATTCACTTTGATCGTAAGGATAGAAAAACAGAATATTTTTTAAAAGGTGTGAAATTTTTAAATGTTGATGTTCAGAGAGACTTGGGCGTACTTGTACAAGGAACATTGAAAGTTAGCATGCAGGTACAACAAACAATTAGAAAGGCAAATAGCATGTTGGCTTTTATTGCAAGGGGATTGGAGTACAGGGATAAGGAAGTCTTGCTACAATTGTATAGGGCTTTGGTGAGACCACACCTGGAGTACTATGTGCAGCTGTGGTCTCCATATTTAAGGAAGGATACACTTGCCTTGGAGATGGTACAGGGAAGGTTCACTCGATTGGTTCCTGGGATGAGAGGCTTGGCTTACGGTGAGAGGCTGAGTAAATTGGTCGTATGCTCTCTGGAGTTTAGAAGAATGAGAGGTTATCTCATTGAAATATACAAGATTCTGAAGGGGCTTGACAAGGTAAACACTGAGAGGTTGTTTCCCCTGGCTGTAAAATCTAGAACATGGGGACACAGCCTTAGGATAACTGGTTAGTCATTTAGGACTGAGGCGAGAAGAAATTTCTTCACTCAGAGGATTGTGAATCTTTAGAATTGTCTACTCCAGAGGGTTGTGGATGCTCCATCATTGAGAATATCTAAGACTGAGATTAATAGATGTTTAATCTCTCAGGGAATGAATAGATATGGGGAGTGGGCAAGAAGGTGGAGTTGAGAAAGAAGATCCACCATGGTCACAGTGAATGGCGAAGCAGGCACGAGGGACCGAATGGCCTACTCCTGCTCCTGTTTCTTCTGTTGTATTCTTACTCTGCTTACTATACTTTACCCAATCTTCAGTACATGTTAATATAGTGCCCCTAATTCCATAAGCCCTTATCTGATGCAACAACCTCTTGTATGGCACCTAATTGAATGCCTTTTGAAAATCTAGATATACCAAATCCACTGGTTCTTCCTTATCTACTGTGTTAGTTATACCCTCAAAAAGCTCAAATAGATAATGTCAAGCACGATTTCCCTATCATAAAACAATATTGACTCTGGCTCAACATATTGTGATTTTCCAAGTGCCCTGAGACCATGACCTTCTTGGATTTCAGGATTCTCCCTACTATTGATGTCAGGCTTTTTAAAAATTCGTTCACGGGATGTGGGCATCACTGGCCAGGCCAGCATTTATTGCCCATCCCTATTTGCCCTTGAGAAGGTGGTGGTGAGCTGCCTTCTTGAACCGCTGCAGTCCATGTGGGATAGGTACACCCACAGTGCTGTTAGGAAGGGAGTTCCGTCCGATTTCATTCCTTTTTATTGACTTTGTAGCGGTTAAATACAACTGAGTGGCTTGCTAGGCCATTTCAGAGGGCATGTAAGAGTCAACCATATTGCTGTGGGTCTGGAGTCACATGTAGGCCAGACCAGATAAGGACAGCAGATTTTCTTCCCTAAAGGACATTAGTGATCCAGATGGGTTTTTACAACAATCGACAATGGTTTCATAGCCATTTCAATTCCAGATTTATTAATTGAAAACAAATTCCACCTTCTGCTGTGGTGGGATTCGAACCCATGTCTCCAGAGTAATACCTGGGTCTCTGGGTTACTAGTCCAGTGACAATACCACTACACCACCGCCTCCAGGCTAACTGGTCTCTAGTTCCCTGTTTTCTCTCTCACTTCATTCTTGAACAGCAGGGTTACATTTGCTATCTTCCAATCAATGGGGACCATTCTATCATATATGGCAATTCTGGGAGTCACCTCTTAAAATTTTAGGATGTAGGCCATCAGGTCCGGGGAATTTGTCTCTTTTTAGCTACATTAATTTCTCCAGTGCTTTTTCTTTACTAGTATTAATTACTTTAAGTTCCTCACTTTCATTAAACACCTAGTGCACCAAGAAATGGAAAGATTTGTAGGTTTCCAGAAAACAGTTCTATCCAGTATCATAGGACTGACAAGAGCTGACTCACCAGCACTCAAACTCACTGAGCGCAAGCAGTTTGGCCATTTGAAACCTTCAGGAACATTTTATAGTGTGAATTCTGAGAGGTGTTGTTCCTGGGAATTAAAGTCTCAGGTAGCAAGAGGCTGCATTTTGTGTTCCAGTTAATTTTATCTTGTGATGTTTCATGTGTCTGTGACGTTAGTGCTATTAACTTTGTATTGGTTAGCAGGTTTGTTGCCACGGAGACCATTGCTGTTTTGTTCCATTTTTTTCGTCAGTGTATGTCTTGTGGGGGTTGAATCAGCTGGTTGCTTGATCTGACGTAGGCAGCAGATCAGAAAGTGGTTCAGTTATGAAAACACCCACACACTTGCATGCTGTGTATGGATGTGTCTTGTGTTACAGGTGAGGGTACATGGGCGAGCAATGAGTTATTCCACAATGTGTTTGATATTTAATGTCTGTAATTCTATATTATATAACTGCACTTCTATTTTGACAATGAAATATTAGTACTCTGTAGTTCTGAATACAATTCAGTTTGGAAATCTCAATTCAAATGTACAGGACATCCAATGCTTCTGATATGTGTAGAAGGCTTTTAGAATCATAGAATGATTACAGCACAGAAGGAGGCCATTCATCCCATTGTGTCCATGCCAGCTGTCTGCGAGAGCAATTCAGTTAGTCTCACTTCCCCACCTTTTCCCTGTTGCCCTTCATTTTTTTTTCTCTTCAGGTGCTTATCCAAATCCCTTTTGAAAGCCACAATTGAATCTGCCTCCACCACACTCTCAAGCAGTGCATTCCAGATCCGAACCACTCGCTGCAGAAAAAAGTTTTTCCTCATGTCGCCTTTGGTTCTTTTGTCAATCACCTTATATTCGTGTCATCTGGTTCTTGACCCTTCCGCCAATGGAAACAGTTTCTCCCTATCCATTCTGTCTAGACCCCTCATGATTTGAACACCTTAATCAAATTTCCTCTCAACCTTCTCTTCTCTGAGGAGTACAGCCCAGCTTCTCCAATCCATCCCTAGGCTTCTTTTGAGGAGAAATTCAACTCACAGCCATTTCTGTTTTGTGCCTGAATAACAAGTGGATAGGTGTTGGAAAATGGGGGGAGGCACCTTGACAATTCCTTGATGTCCAAGGCCCGCTTCATGCCATGTTCAGGCAGGCCTGTAAATGGGTAAGCAGTCCACCCATCTGAAACAGGCATACATTTTCTACGCTAAGCAAATCGGAGTCCCACACCAGTTGTTGGACCCCAGTGCAAAATTCAGGCACTAAAGGGTGGAGTTTGTGCAGTGCAAGCTCTGCCGAGTTGTACCAGGTCTTGAGCAGCTTAATTGGTGGTTCTTAAAGGGAGGCCACTTAAAAAAATGACCACAAAGCTTTTTTTGAAGTTAATATTTTCCTGAAGTAGGTAATAGAAGGTGTACACCTTCTGGCTCCACCGAAATACTGCATACCACTGCTGGCCTGTGCCGTTCCATTTGGTGCCTGCTGCTCGTGCTTCCATTCACAAATAAGGCCCTAAGCTGAATCTGGTCCAGACCTCAGGCTAATTGCTTCGCTGACTGGTCGCTGGTCTTGGGTGCGATTCGAATTTCTCCCTCTTCATAACTGTTGAACAAGACATATAAAAAAAAAATCTGTCAGTACTCAGGGATGTTTAAGTAAGTTTATTACCTCTGTTCTGTACTTGCTGTGTAATTTTACATTTTCCGCTCTGGTTTCTATGCTTCATTTACATTTCCCTCACTGGAGCTGATGGGGAAATATGCAAGTGCTGACAGGACTTTGCTGAGATTGTATCCTAGCCCCAGATGATTCACTTGCTGGAGAAACAGGAATGAAGCTGGCTTTTATTCTGTAATAATTGAAAGGATTTCCCTAGTTGACTTTGCCCGAAGGAATTTTCCCTGGTACTGTTTCTGCACTTCTAAAACTTGTGCTGGCCAGCTTCTTAAAACAGGGTTTCCATGCTATAGCAGTAGAGTTAAAAATTTCACGATCCTATCCTCGCTCAACCTCCACACAAACACACATACCCACACCCACATGTTCCCGCAAGAATTACTGTATAGTGGTCGAGGACACTGTTGTTTTCTGCTCCCTCTGCCATGGGACCTGATTAGCGGCCTTTCCTGGCAAAGGAAATGGGGCCCACATTTACCATCTGCAAATTCTGTGGTGGCACCGATGGACTTGGCATTCAAAAATATTTGCTGCAGGGGTCAGATGTTTTCAATTCTACTATATGCTTCATAGTTACTTGGGTTGTTCTTCAGCAATCCTTATAATGGACAATCACAGCATCATCCAGGATGTAGGACAAGTTTCATTAAGTTTCAAGTGGGGTTTGTGTGAATGCACCCATTAGGTAGATCAGTATAGTTAAGAATCCAGGAACTTACTGTTACTTATGTGCTGGGATATATGCTGTATGAATGTAGATTGTCTATATTTATAGATAAATCCTCATTAGGCATTTTGGAGGAGGGGTCAGTATATAAACATTATCAACAGGATCCGCCACCATCAACATCCTGGAGGTCATCCTCAGGGTAGTGTCCTAGGCTCAACCATCTCCAGCTGCTTCATCAATGACCTTCCTTCAATCATAACATCAGAAATGGGGATGTTCGCTGATTGCACAATGCTCAGCACCATTCGCGACTCCTCAGATACTGAAGCAGCAAGACCTGGACAATATCCAGGCTTGGGCCGATAAATGGTAAGTAACATTCGCACCACACAAGTGCCTGGCAATGACCATCTCCAACAAGACTGAATCTAACCATCTCCCCATGACATTCAACGGCATTACCATCACTGAATCCCCAACTAACAATGTCCTGGGGGTTACCATTGACCAGAAACTGAACTGGAGTAGCCATAGAAATACCGTGGCTACAAGAGCAGGTTAGAGGCTAGGAATCCTGCGGCGAGTAACTCACCTCCTGACTCCCCAAAGCCTGTCCACCATCTACAAGGCACAAGTCAGGAGTGTGATAGAATACTCTCCACTTGCCTGGATGGGTGCAGCTCCAACAACACTCAAGAAGCTCAACACCATCCAGGACAAAGCAACCCAGTTTTTTTTAGTAAGCAGTTTTTATCATTTCATTTGTTACAAAATTAAGGATGGGAGAATGGGGGCCAGTGCCCACAAATATTAGCAACGGGGTGAGGGAAATGGGCCAGAAACTGTAATAACATTGATAGAACTACATTTTCTTTGTTGCCTTAGGAAACAAAAGTTATTTTTTAGCATCAGTACTGACCATTATAGGAAAAATTAAAAAGCTTTCAGTAAAAACAGTAACTGCTGGAAATATACAGCCCATCAGCAACCAAATAGATGGATTAACATTTTGACTAGAGGTCCATTGTCAGAACATTTAAAAAAATGGCTGGAAAAATGAGAAGTGATCTCATTGAAATGTGTAGAATTCTTCGAGGGCTTGACAAGGTAAATGCTGAGAGACTGTTTCGCCTTGCTGGAGAGTCGAGAACTAGAGATTATAGTTTCAGGATAAGGGGTCGGCCATTTAGGACTGAGATGAGAAGAATTTCTTCAGAAGGTTGTGAATCTTTGGAATTCTCCAACTCAGAGGTCTGTGTTCAGAAGAGAAGTATATTCAAGACTAAGATAAATTGATTTTTGGGCACTAAGGGAATCGAAGAATATGGGTATAGGGTGGGAAAGTGGAGTTAATGTAGAAGTCCAGCCATGATTAATGCAGGCTCAAAGAGCCAAATGACCAACTCCAGCTCCTATTCCTTGTCCCTTTATGTTCTTATTGATTGGCAGAGCAGGCTTGTGGGGATCAAGGGCTATGGGGAGAAAGCGGGAACAGGGTACTGAATTAGACGATCAGCCATAATATTTTCTGAATGGCGGAGCTTGATTGGCACCCTGTCCACAAACATTCACTCCCTCCACCACCGACGCACAGTGGCAGAAGTGTGTACCATCTACAAGATGCACAACAGCAAAGCACTGAGGCTACTCAGGCAGCACCTTCCAAACCCACCTAGAAGGACAAGGGCAGCAGATGCATGGGAAGACCACCACCTGCAAGTTCCCTTCCAAGTCCATACCATCCTGACTTGGAACTATATCTCCATTCCTTCACTGTCGCTGGGTCAAAATCCTGGAGCTCCCTTCCTAACAGCACTGTGGGTGTACCTACCCCACATGGACTGCAGCGGTTCAAGAAGGCCGCTCACCACCACATTCTCTTGGGCAATTAGGGATGGGCAATAAATGCTGGCCTGGCCAGTGACACCCTCATCCCATGAAACAAATTTTTAAAAAAACATTGACGAGAAATTGAACTGGATCAGCCATATAAATACTGTGGCTACAAGAGCAGGTCAGAGGCTGGAATCTTGCGGTGAGTAATTCACCTCCTGACTCCCCAAAGCCTTTCCACCATCTACAAGGCACAAGTCAGGAATGTGATGGAATACTTTCCACTTGCCTGGATGGGTGCAGCTCCAACAACACTCAGGAAGCTCGACACCATCCAGGACAAAGCAGCCCGCTTGATTGGCACCCCATCTACAAACATTCACTCCCTTCACTACTGAAGCACAGTGGCAGCAGTGTGTACCATATACAAGATACAGTGCAGCAACTCACCAAGGCTCCTTCAACAGCAACTTCCAAACCCATGACCTCTACCACCTAGAAGGACAAGGGCAGCAGATGCATGGGAATACCACCACCTGCAAGTTCCCCTCCAAGTCACACACCATCCTGACTTGGAAATATATTGTCATTCCTTCACTGTCACTGGGTCAAAATCCTGGAACTTCCTCCCTAACAATACTGTGGGTGTAGCTACACTACATAGACTGCAGTGGTTCAAGAAAGTGACCATCTTTTCAAAGGCAATTCAGGATGGGCAATAAATGTTGGCCTTGTCAGTGACACCACATCCCATGAATGAATAAAAAAATTGCGGGCCAGTGTGTGACATCATAGTCATGAGATGTTCAAGCTCACCATGCCTCAATCTGAGCCATGCCTCACAGAGAGGCAAAACTTGAAGGTCCTATTGCTCATGCACACATTCACCATTCAATATGTCAGACAATTGGGCCCAAGTCATCCTTTTAACTGTAATTAGTTCATGACAGCAGACAACGAGGGAAAGGATGTGAGGGGGGTGGGGATGGGGCAATAACTATGACGAAGGGGCACTGCAGTGCTGAAACCTGACCCAGCTATCATTAGTTGACCACGTTTTACAATGTTTCTGAAGTGAAAAATCTTTGGAAGATATGAGTATGACAAGACATTCATTTGTAAGTTGCAGCTTGAATGTGTGCCATGTGATGTTTAGGTATGCATGAGATGTTAAAAGAGCTTAAAGGTGTGGTGTGAGTTTGGTATGATGAGTGGTAAATGGGCAATAAATTGATTGTTGATATCTTGTAGCATGCAGTCTTGGGCCACCTTCCTGGTGCATGGTTCTGCTGAGTAGTTTTATTATTACAAATATTGAGTCGACCTTAGATATTCTTTGAAATTCAGTGGCACCGGCCATTCCAGTAAGCAGTCCTGCATCTCACATTATGGAGTACAACTATATTGCAATAGGGTCACCTGGGCTCATAATAATAGAAGCCCATTGGTGTTTTGAACTGAATTTCATACATTTCCTCACAATCTTGGCCAATCTTTCAGTAGGTGTACTGATGACACTTTAGTGAGGCAAGGCTCGATCTGAACAAAGAAGCTGCGTTATTTTACAGACATTTACTTCGCTTAACATCAAACCCCTCCTTGTGAATAAGCAAATTAATAAACCACTCTGCCTGAATCTGGGTTAATAGGCTAATAGTTGCCTTTGATCATTTTAGCATTGAAAGAGACCAAAGTTTACGTGGGCTGGATCAACAGTAGTCTCACAATAAACTGCCTAGGACTTCTTTGTTTTCCACTCAGGTGACAGATCTTGAACATGGCTTTTTGTTTCTCTTGTTATTTATGACCACAGGAATTAGACTGGCTGCTTCTCCAACTTCCTTACTGTTCATTGATTTATCAGTCGACCTGTGAACATAACTAGCTATCTACCGCCCAGGAGTAGATTCTCAGCAGAATAGGGCATCCCAACTGCAATAGGTGAGGATGTTTATAGGCAGCCTGAAACGAGAGAGCAAATTAAGTATCATCCTCAGTAGCTGTAGGACACATCTCCAGGGCTGGCTCATTAAACTGCTCTTTGTCTCAGCTGCTGCAGCATGTGCCTGGAAGGAGAATATTGAATCAGTGCGAACCCATTTTAATTTAAAGCACAGTGCTTAAACGTAACTGATTCCCAAATCCCATCTGTGGAAAAACAATCAACAAATCCCAGAATGTGACACGAGATTTGACAGATTCCTGCTAGTGCGCCACCATTCGCACATCTGTTCTGAGGTTCTGCAGATATAGCACGTAATGTTGTGCAAGGGATTGACATCGGAAAATAAGAAATAGAAGCATGCAAAGGCATACAGCCCCTGAAGTCTGCTCCTGTCAGTCAATCATGGCTAATCTTCTACCTCAACACCACTTTCCCGCCCTATCCCCCATCCCTTAATTCCCTTAATGTGCAAAAATCTGTCAATGTCCACCTTAAATACACTCAACAATTGAGCTGAGAAGAAATTTTTCCTCATCTCAGTCCTAAATAGTCAACTCCTTATGCTGAGACTGACTCCTCGTTCTAGACTCTCCATCCAATGGAAAACAGCCTCTCAGTATCTACCTTGTTAAGCCCTTGAAGAATTTTACGTTTCAATGAGACCTCCTAAACTCTAGAGAATAGGTCCATTCTATTGCTCTAGCCGCTTGGCATCATAGGTCTTGTAAGGGGTAGGTGTATGTTATGCCTGTGCAAGGTCAATGGGGAAGTCCTGGGTTTGGTGGGTATCCAGGTAGCCAGTGGGTTCCTCTGGAGTACTGCTCGAGATATGGCGGGAGTGTGGCGAAACCTTCACAAGTAAATTCGAGGGCAGCAGCGAAGGTTTTAAAGTTCCTGTAACATTTTCTGCCTATTCATTCAATTGCTTTACATCAAGATTTCGGGTGCAGCATTGAGCATACACTATACATCAGTTTTCTAATCCCAGTGTAAATCCATGCATAAGTCATGCAGGTTCTAACAGGGACTCAATGCTTAGTAATGATTGACAAGGAACTTTAAGAATGTGGGCAGATTAAATTCTTACAGGTTGATCTCAGTAAAGACCTTCAGTAAGCAGCCAAGGAACTGGAATTCCATCTTCTATATTGTTCTTTGCACTCCATACTTTTGTCTGTTTCTTACAAGCGTGTCAGCGGTGGCTCAGTTAGTAGCACTTTCACCTCTGAGTCAGAGGTTGTGGGTTCATGACGCACTCCAGGAGTTGCACACAAAAATCCAGGCGGACACTCCAGTGCAGTACTGAGGGAGTGCTGGATTGTTAGAGGTGCTGTCTTTCAGATGAGTTGTTAAACCAAGGCCCTATCAGCCCTCTCAGGTAGATGTACAAGATCCCATGACACTATTTCGAAGAGCGTGGGAGTTATTCCTGATGTCTGGCCAATATTTATCCCTCAATCAACATCTCTAAACCATTATCTGCTCATTATCACATTACTGTTTGTGGGAGCTTGCTGTGTCCAAATTGGCTTCTGTATTTCCTGCAACAGTAACAACACTTCAAAAGTATTTAATTGGCTGTAAAGCGCTTTGGGACATACTGAGACCATGATGGAAGGGGTCACTGACAGTGCTATCAAGTGGCACTTGCTCAGCAATAACCTGCTCAGTGACACTCAGTTTCTGTTCTGCCAGGGCCACTCAGCTCCTGACCTCATTACAGCCTTGGTCCAAACATGGACAAAAGAGCTGAACTCATGAGGTGAGATGAGAGTGACTGCCCTTGACATCAAGGCAGAATTTGACTATGTATGGCATCAAGGAGCCCTAGCAAAACTGGAGTCAATGGGAATCGGGGCGGGGGGAAATCTCCACTGGTTGGAGTCATACCTAGCACAAAGCAAGATGGTTGTGGTTGTTGGAGGTCAATCATCTCAGTCCCAGGACATCACTGCAGGATTCCTCAGGGTAGTGTTCTAGGCCCAACCATCTTCAGCTGCTTCATCAATGACTTTCCCTCCATCATAAGGACAAAAGTGGGGATGTTCACTGATGATTGCACAATGTTCAGCGCCATTTGCAACTCCTCAGATACTGCAGCAGCCCGTGTCCATATGCAGAAAGATCTGACAACGTCCAGGCTTGGGCTGATGTATGGTGTAAATATTACTTGCCACTTAAGTGCCAATCAATGACCATCTCAAACAAGAGAGAATCTAGCCATCACCCCTTGACGTTCAATGGCATTACAATCACTGAATCCCCCACTATCAACATCCAAGGGGGTCACCATTGACCAGAAACTGAACTGGACCAGCCATATAAATGCTATGGCTACAAGAACAGGTCAGAGGCTGGGAAAACTGCGGCGAGTAACTCACCTCCTATCTCCCCAACGCCTGCCCACCATCTACAAGGCACAAATCAGGAGTGTGATGGAATGCTCTCCAATTTCCTGGATGGATGCAGCTCCAACAACACTCAAGAAGCTTAACACCATCCAGGACAAAGCAGCCCATTTGATTGGACCCCTTCCACCACCTTTAACATTCATTCCCTTCACTACCGATGCACAATGGTGGCAGTGTGTGCCATATATAAGATGCACTGCAGCAACTCACCAAGGGTCCTTCGACTACACCTTCCAAACCTGTGACTTCTACCACGTGAAAGGACAAGGGCAACAGATGCATGGAAACACCACCACCTGCAAGTTCCCCTCCAAGCCACAGACCATCCTGACTTGGAACTATATCGTTGTTCCTTCACTGTCGCTGGGTCAAAATCCTAGAACTCCCTTCCTAACAGCACTGTGGGTGTACCTATGTCCCAAGGACATGTCCCAAAAAGACAGTTCACTACCATCTTCTCAAGGGCAATTAGGGATGGGCAATACATGTTGGCTTAGCCAGCGATGCCCACATTGCACAAATGAATAAAAAAAAGAACCATGCTATATAAATGCGTCTTTCTTTTTTGCAATAGATTTGTATTTTTGTTTGTTTGAATGGGCTGAATGTACCATCTGTTACACTACTAAACCACACAGACCAGTAGATCCCAGAGATTGATCACTCTTCTGACCTGGGTGAGCTGAATCCTCTCAGGTAACAACTGAGAAGAACTGGATTCAGCAACCAAGGGCTAGAGAGGTGAATATCAGCCAGGGGTTCAGACTCCTGATTGTTATCAGCCCTGCATATGAACATACGAATTAGGAGCAGGAGAGGCCACTCGGCCCTTCGGGTCTGCTCCGCCATTCAATAAGTTCATGGCTGAACTGATTACTTCACATTTCCACCTACCCCCGATAACCTTCCACCCCCTTGCTTATCAAGAATCTATCTACCTCTGTCTTAAAAATATTCAAAGATTCTGCTTCCACTGCCTTTTGAGGAAGAGAATTCCAAAGACTCATGACCCTCTGAGAGGAAAAAATTCTCCTCATCTCTGTCTTAAATGCGTGATCCTTTATTTTTAAACAGTGACTCCTAATTCTAGATTCTCCCACAAGGGGAAGCATCCTTTCCACATCCACCCTGTCAAGACCCCTCAGGATCTTATATGTTTCAATCAAATTGCCTCTTACTCTTCTAAATTCCAGCGGATACAAGCCTAGCCTGTCCAATCTTTCCTTGTAAGACAACCCGCGCATTTCAGGTATTAGTCTAGTAAACTTTCTCTGTACTGCCTCCAACACATTTAAATCCTTCCTTAAATAAGGCAACTAATAAGGGTGGCACAGTGGCGCAGTGGTTAGCACCGCAGCCTCACAGCTCCAGCGACCCGGGTTTAGTTCTGGGAACTGCCTGTGCAGAGTTTGCAAGTTTTCCTTGTGACAGTGTGGGTTTGCTCCGGGTGCTCCAGTTTCCTCCCACATGCCAAAGACTTGTGGGTTGATAGGTAAATTGGCCATTGTAAATTGCCCCTAGTGTAGGTAGGTGGTATGAGAATTGAGGGAAGGTGGGGATGTGAGAGGGAAATGGGATTAATGTAAGATTAGTATAAATTGTTGGTTGATGGTTGGCGTGGACTCGTTGGCCCAAAGGGCCTGTTTTGGTGCCGTGTCTCTCTATGACCAATACTGTACATAGTAGTCCCAATGTGGTCTCACCAATGCCCTATATAGCTGAAGCATAACCTCCCTATTTTTGTATTCAATTCCCCTCACAATGAACGATAACATTCTATTAGCTTTCCTAATTACGTGCTGCATACTAACCTTTTGAGATTTATGCACGAGGACACCCAGATCCCTCTGCATCTCAGAGCTCTGCAGTCTCTCACCATTTAGATAATATGCTTCTTTTTTATTCTTCCTGCCAAATGGACAGTTTCACACTTTACAACATTATACTCCATTTGCCAGGTCTTTGCCCACTCACTTAGCCTATCTATATCCTTTAGCCTCCTTATGTCCTCTTCACTAGCTACTTTCCTACATCTCTTTGTGTTATCAGCAAATTTAGCAACCATATCTTTGGTCCCTTCATCCAAGTCATTTAGATAAATTGTAAAAAGTTGAGGCCCCAGCACAGATCCCTGTGGCACACCATTCGTTACATCGTGCCAACCAGAAAATAACCCATTTATGCCTACTCACTGTTTCCTGTTAGCTAGCCAATCTTCTGTCCATGTAATATGTTACCCCCTACACCATGAGCTTTTATTTTCTGCAATAACCTTTGAGTTGGCACCTTATCAAATGCCTTCTGGAAATCTATGTACAATACATCTGCCGGTTCCCCTTTATCCACAGCACATGTAACTCCCTCAAAGAACTCCAATAAATTGGTTAATCATGATTTCCCTTGCACAAAACCACGTTGACTCTGCCTGATTACCTTGAATTTTTCTAAATGCCCTGCTATAACATCTTTAATAATGGCTTCTAACATTTTCCCTAAGACTGATGTTAAGCTAACTGGCCTGTAGTTTCCTGCTTTCTGTCTCCCTCCCATTTTGAATAAAGGAGTTACATTCGCTATTTTCCAATCTAACAGAACCTTCCCCGAAACTGGGGAATTTTGGAAAATTAAAACTAACGCATCAACTATCTCAGTAATCACTTCTTTTAATATCCTAGGATGAAGTCCATCAGGACCCAGGGATTTGTCAGCCCGCAGCTCCAACAATTTATTCAGTATCACTTGCCTGATGATTGTAATTTTCTTGAGTTCCTCCCTCCCTTCCACTTCCTGACTTACAGCTAATACTGGGATGTTACTTGTATCCTCAGTGAAGATCGATGCAAAATATCTGTTCAGTTCATTTTCCATCTCCTTATTATCCATTATTAATTCCCCAGACTCGCTTTCCATAGGACCAATGCTCACTTTGTTAACTCTTTTCTTTTTAAAATATCTATAGAAACTCTTGCTATCTGTCTTTATATTTCTATCTCGCTTTCCCTCGTACTCTAATTTTACCTTCCTTATCAATCTATTAGTAATTCTTTGCAGCAGAACGACTCAATTGTGTGGATGTTGGGTGAGAACAGGATGGAGATTGGGTGCAATGTTAAATAGCCTGGTGGCACTTAGGGCTGAGTTTAACGGGTGCGGCAGGGGTCCCGCCGCCAGGGCCAAAAGCAAGGGGGGGGGGGGGTGGAGTGTGGAGGGAGGGAGGGCTACCGCTTTGGTGGGTGGCTGCATTTTACCAGCGGCAGCCAATTAAGCAGCTGCCGCTGGGGCTGCCGTCCTTATTAAGGATGGCGGCCAGCCCCCAAGAGCTGCCGGCTAATCTGAGGGCCAGCAGTTCAGCAACCTCAACAGCGCCAGCGCTAAAGGTGGCCACTACTGGGGCTGCACCTGCAGGATTAGGATGGCTGCGCACCCTCAAAGTCAGGTAAGTGGCGTCTGGGGACGCCGGGGCAATTCAGGCTAATCCTGGCGGGGGGTCACAGAGGGCAGGCAGCGCCGTTGCCACGGAGTTAGCCATTGTTGCCGGCGCGGCCCCTCCGTGAGCCAAGGAGTGCCCACAAAGGAGGACCTCCCCACCCCCAGAGCCCACTGGAAGGCTGCCAAGGTTTACCTTTCCCCACGCAGTGGCGGGCTGCCCAGTTGCTGCTGAAATGCCAGTGGAGGTGGGAAGATGCCCTGAATTTGCCACTTAAGTGGCTCAATTCATTTCCAAGCAGGCAGGCTGTCTGCCAGCTTTCCTGCTGCTGGCAAAATGACATGATGGCGGGAAGGCATTGGACACACCATCCAAAGGACTGATGAAATTCAGCTCTCATTCTCTGAGGTGGTACAGGAAAGAGACCACTACAGTACAGTTAAGGAAAGTAGCTAATACCCATGGATCTGTATCCTAACAATAATCAATTCCTTTAGGATAAGAGAGAACAGAAAAGAGGGAGAAAACTGGAACCAAAAATAGTCTGCTGACTTTTATGTTAGCCCTATGGTTTGGTTTAGCCATTTTGCATTATTCTCTTCTGAAAGTGTTGAAACAGAGTGAGTTACAGTTCTATAGGTTACAACAGCCCCACAGTAAGTCATTTAAATGTCTAAGTATCAACTATTGAGAGGTTCTTCAGCCATGGGAAAAGGTTGAAGTACGTCACTGTTGAACCCCACTCTTTGCTTACTGAACATACAGCAGGAATCACTGGATAGCAATCAGAGTGGATACCCTAGCCAATTTATTCTCCCCTCAAGAGCATTGAGGCCAATTTTAACGACCTTATTGACACTCTAAATGAGATTAGCTAACTCCACATCGACCTGGGACTGAATCTTGGACCTTAAATACCTTACCCTAAATGGTTCGTGTGCCTAGTGTGTCATTGGGTGAGATCTACAAACCTTTTAACGGAACATGTGGGGAGATGTGCTTTTTCTGTCTTTGTGCATGGAGCCATTTGGTTATGTGCCATACAGCCTGTGCAGTTTAGGGGTGTCTTTGGAACGGAGCACAACCTATATACACGCAGGGCTACATGACCATTTGACAAAGCTGCAGACTACTGTGGAAAAAATGGGCTCTCTGAGGCCATCTGCACCACTTGACCAAAGTGCTGAACTCGGCTTCCCATCCTGAATGTGTTGCCCATAGGCTGCAATCAGTAGCAGTCTGTATGCCTGGATTCAGCAGGTCGGGGATTCAACTAATTCAGAGAGTTAATAACCCCCATCCTCCCCAGACATCGCTTCCCATGCAATCTCTGGCCATTGCTGAGGGAACGTCCTGTGATCGGGGAATGGTGGAAGCTGCTATGGATGAAGGAGCTTCCTCTCAGGGTGATCCCACCTCTGCAGCAGCCTGTTGTTCCATTCAAGAATCATCCAGCACGCTTGTCTCCTCCGTGAATGCTCCAAACAGTACAGATTGTTTGGTACAGATATGTTCAGGAGTGTTCAGATCCAAACATTTACCACCTTAGAAGCTATGCCACCTTTATTGGCAGAAGTCATCTAGTGGCACAGCACAACTAGACTTACTGAAATGCCATCAAGCTCATTTCCTTCACACACTGGGGAAATATTTAGAAGATGGACATGGTTAGGAAGTAGAAGGCATGAAGCATTCACTAACACAAAGGGGAAACACCAGGGGCGAACACACCAAAGACACACTATTACGGACCAGCAAAGTTTGACCTGAGTAGAACTCCTGTGACTTCATTTGAGACGGAATAGAAGGTGATAGTTAGGGAGAAAAGCTTCCATGTTCATGGGCCCTGATGTGAGGATATAGGTGCTAGTTTATTTTATTTAGGCAAGGCATGATGCACACGTATCTGCACATGGTAGAAGGCAGCTGCTTACAGTGATGATGATTCCCCAATTCAGAACTAGGTGCAGTGCTGCACTCATAACTGTTACACTTCGGGTGTTTAACCGTATGTGTCATTTGCTGCAGCCTGCCTTTAGACTCTAGTTGGGGAGTAACGTCCCCTGGCTCTTGACGGAGTTGTACTCAGGCACTGGTTGACACGACTTTTCTTGTCCTGCCTGAATCATAGCAAGTTGTATTACTGTGCATTTTTTATGGAGAAACAGCGGAATTGTATAGCCCATGTGGCGCTGCTGGGGAGATTTGATATATATCTGCTGTGGCTTGGAAGGCCTTTGTGGAGTTACGGTGATTTCCTTAACAACCACCCGTGGAGCCTTCTTTGTTGTGAAAATGTTTTGCAGGTGTGCCTACTACTTTGCTAGCTTCCTTGGGGAATCATTTGCAGTGCTTGCAGGTGTCTTCCTACATGCACAGGCATAAATGTTCAGACCTGTACAGATGGATGATGACGCCGGTGTGGATCCCAAGTACACATGCAGCGTACCGACCTCTAATCCTCTGCCTCCTCCTGCATAACCTTGCAGACACGGAGCAATATCCAGATAAATATCCATATGGGTAACACACAATGGAATACCCCTGGGATAGCAGTTGGAATGCAGCTTGAAGTCTCTGACTGGAAGAATTAAAGTCACTTTGTGTCTGAGTGGGCCAACTGAGAAATTGGCAAAGAACTACACAAGTCTACAGCAATGAACCACTATCAAAGAGGAAACACATGGACACAAGAGGGTGGCAATATCTTTTATCTTTCAAGAAACTATCTGAAGCATCAGTCGAAGGGGTCGTCACCGAAGTACCCACTTCAAACAGACGCGAGGCAGCCTGATTGCTGTTCAGACTTGATAGTCACATTATTTAAATAAAAAACAGATCTTCAATGACTCTGGTGTGCAGGGCTTAACTGCTCAAAGTGCTTTCAGGTTACATTGACATGCATTGGGTGTAGAGTAAGCCTCAGGCCTTTGACACTGAAGTGTCATGGCCTCCACTGTCAGTTCTTGTAGATGCAATTCATACTCGAATGCAGAGATGGAGTGCTGGGGAAACTCAATTAGATTGATCTTAGGCTGATCTTTATTGATTGTCAAATATCAAAGAAAATAAGAAATGAACATTGTGGCTAAATTTGATTTAACTATTCAAAATTCATAATTATGTTTGCAGTTTAAAAGTTGGGTTTAAAAAAAAAAGAGAGCCCCGGCCAGTTACTGATTAACATCTTTGATTATCAGATGAAACAGTTTCATACATTTTGATGGTGCTCTGATATGACTCATCTTTCTGTCATCAGAAGAGCCGCATTAAGACTTAGCAGTGGAAACGAGCACTTGCCTGTCAATCTGAAAGAAAGATTTGCATTTCTATAGTACCTTTCACATCCTCAGAACCTCCCAAAGCGCTTTCCAGCTAATTAAGTACTTTTGATGTGTAGTCACTGTTATAATGTAGGAAACGCAGCAGCCAAGATGCGCACAGCAAGCTCCCACAAACAACAAGGAGGTAAATGAACAGATAATCTGTTTTTAATGCTGTGGGTAGAGAGATATAATATTGGCCAGAACATCAGGGAGAACTCCCCTGCTGTTCTTTGAAATTGTGCCATGGGATCTTTTAGGTCCACTCGAGATGGCAGACTGTACCTTGTTTTAACATCTCCTCCAAAGGACGGCACCTCCAGCACTACTGCATTGAAATAAGGTTCAACATTGAAAGGCACTATTTTACACAACAGGAGAACAGCTAACTACAGAGACCCAGGGCTGAATTGTCGCATTGGGGGCAGGAAATGGAAGGAGGGATTTTTCTGGGTCCCAAACCCATCCCAGGTGGGAAACAGATTAATGTCACGATTTTCATGGGGTTGGAGGGGGGGGGGGGGAGACCCCTTAATTAATGTGGAGGCAGGTTTAATGTCCAATTTAGAGGCTGTGGGGGTGGGAATGGAGGTGGGTCAGAGGAAGTGCGAGCCCAATTTAAACTTACCATGGCAACTATTACTGAGGCTGAGGCCTGGCACCCGGGGCAGGACTGCCCCTAGGTTCTTGGATGCAGACTTGGATGTAATACTTGACACTGTGAGGGAGAGGTGGGAAGTCCTCTTCTCAGAGGGTGGCCTCCCCAAACCAAGGAGGCATGGGTGGAGGTGCCAGCCGCAGTGAGTGGGCAGAGCATGGTGAGAAGGACCTGGATCCAGTGTCGGAAGAGATTCAATTACCTCATCCACTCTGGCAAGGTGAGTGCAACCCCACAACCCTCAGGACAGGCCTCTGGGTATTCAGCCTGAAGCAAATATATCACCTGAGGAGCCTCAGGGCACATGCTGCTGTTGAACATGGGAGGAGTGTGTGGCCTGGGCACTTACTCAACCCTCAGAATGGCTAACAGCCATAGTGCTGCTGAGGACCTGTCACCACTGAGACATGTAGCTCCTAATGGATAGGGGCAGATGGCATTGGCCATAGAGGACAACAGTGCCTTATCTCATTCTCTTTTGTCCTTGTAGGAGGAATGGGCTCACAATGTCCAAGAGAGGGCCCAGATGGGAGGGGGTGTGCCATTTTTTCACCACATTACCCCAAAGGAGGAGGCAGCGATGGAGATAGCGAGGATTGTGAACAAGGAGGAAGTCAGAGCCAGTGAGATGGGAACTCATGGTGGAGGGCAATGTGGTCATTAAGCGGGTGCAGTGCACTCCACCCCATCCGAAAGCGAGTCGGGCACTGAGTAGCATTGGGTAGCCTCAGCAATGTAGAGGTTTCTTCTCTCCTAGGCTGGCTGTCATCATCTCTTGTTTTGTCTCCCACAGGTGCAGTTGTCCAACACAGGGCACCCTCTCCCTGTCCCTCTGCAGCCCCAGAGAAGCAGGAAGCAGTTGAAGATGCACCATCACACCTTATGAGCTCACTGTCCACCAGCGCAGACACTACCATCTCAGGGGGTCCTCGGGGGCATGTACATGGGATGGCACTGGGTGATGATCACGGCACTAGTGTGCAGGAGGCGATATCAGAGGCAGAGGGAGCTGTGGTCAGTTCCCCTCGGAGGTGGGTAGACAGCCACTGCCCTACTCAGGTGCAAAGCACAGGTACAGGGCCTCAGATGACACTGGAAAGGAGGCTCTACCTGCAACACGAAGATCCCGTGGAATCCTGCCCTGTTCCCAGCAGGCCATGAAAAACTCACGGAGCTTGGTGTATAGGGCAGGGCCAGCATGCTTCAAGGCTTCGGGTGGAATTCCATGGGCTCCGGGGGCTTTGTTGTTCTTCATCTGGTTGATGGCGATCACAGTTTCCTCCAGAGTTGGGCTGTCATCCAGTTCTTCTTTGACAGGCTGTTGTTGGATGCGATTGATGGCAGTGTCATGCACCTTGCACTTGGCACTGAAGAGAGTCTCACAGTGCTCCGACCAGCAATCCAGGACTGACTCCTTGTCGGTGTGTAGGGTCTTGCCATCGGCACTCCTCAGGGGGTTTTGGGTTTGATATGCTGGTTCATAGCCAGATTTTAGATTTAGATTTTGTATGGACTGTGATTGTTGGCATACCAGCTATGGATAAAATAGCAAGGGAAGGAGGGTCCCATCAAGCCTTAGTCAGCAACCCACCTAGGAGAGGGAAACTCTGAATCCAAACCTACGGCTTGGAGACATCGCTGCCGCCATCCCAGTTCACTGGGCCATGACAGATGAGCTCCAGGCTTAAAGGGTGGTGGTCAGTCAGTGCAAACTGTATTCCACCTTGAAGCACTACGCACAGGCAGGAAGGAAATCCATCCACCCCAACTATAACTCAACAAATAAGTCGGGTAAGGGGCGAAAACGGCAGGTGCAAGATGGCACTCGCAGCCACAGTTCCAATCCTGCATGCAGGCAGCTCAGGATATTGTTCGTTTTGATGATGACCTAGAGATGCCATCATCACCCTGTAGCACCCTGAGCGACCAAGCAGCCTTTTTGAAGGACAGCACAGCTTGCTCCTGAATTGGAGAGGGGCCTAGAAAAGGTGGCCTAAACAAATTCTTGTCTCCCTACCACCCTGTTGGCTTGCTGCGGTCAACGGGCATCTCTTAATGTGGTCAAACTACAACAGAGAAGGAAATGCAAACTCCTAACCTCGCTTCAAAAGGCGGGAAAAGAAGAAAAATTCTGAAACTCACCTGCTGGAACGTGAGAACAATACTCGACTCTGGTGATAACAACCGCTCCCTGGTGGTCCGTGAGCTAGCCAGACTAGACATTGATATACCGGCCCTGAGTGAGGTCCACTTCTCAGAGCAAGGCAGTCTAACAGAACACAATGCTGGTACACCCTCTATCACCGGTAGACCTCAAGGTGAACAATACCTCTTCGGTGTCTGTTTCATGGTAAAGAAGACTACCACCACTAAACTTTCAAGCCCGTCAATCGGCCATTCTGAATGCATCATGTCCCTGCACCCGCCTCTCCAAGACCAGCAGCATGCAACTCTCATCAGTGTTTATGCTCCAACCCTGAAGGCTAACCCAGCTGACAAAAATCTTTGTGAACTCATCCAGAATGCCCCTCCCAAGGACAAAATTGTCATCCTTAGCGATTTCAATGCCAGAGTGGGCCGTGACAGCCTGGCATGGAAGGGAGTGCTCGGAAACCATGGAGTTGGAAACTGTAGTGGAAACAGACATTTACTCTTGGAACTCTGTGCAGAAAAGCAGCTGTCCATAACCAACACTTTCAACAAAAAAGATCACTTCAAGACCACATGGATGCATCCCCGCTCTAAACATTGGCACTTGATAGATTACATCTTGGTGCGCCAGTATGACCTAAAGGATGTCCTGCATACTAAAGTCATGCGTGCTGACTGTCATACAGACCACCAGCTCATTCGTTCAAAGCTGAACTTCTACTTCAAGCCTAAGCCCAAGAACAGGCCTCAAGACAACACATCTAAGAAATTTCGAGTCAGCAACCTGCAAACCTCATCTTGCACAGATAGATATCAAGCAACCTTACAGACTAGACTGGAACATCCTGATCTCACTGCTGATTCCACTCCAGGAGAGCTCTGGGAACACATCAAAGCTGCAGTATATGAATACTTCCAACGAGGTCATTGGACCCAGCACCAAGAATAGCACCTCTCCCTTCTCCTCTCTGACTTCCTGCTTCTGCTCTGCATCTGATGAGCTATCGGTCTCCAGGGCTTCACCATCCTCCTGAGGGTAATGTTATGGAGAACACCTCAGACCACCACAATGACCGAGACCCATACAGGAGGGTATTGGAGGGTACCACCCGACCAGTCCAGGCACTGGAAGCACATCTTGGGAAGCTCGATGGCCTGCTTAATGGTTGTTCTAGTGAACAGGTGGCATTGTTTTGTATCGCCTCTAAGTTTCTGTTTGGGGTTCCCGTAGAGGGGTCAGTATCCATCTCTTCAAGGGATATCCCTTATCCCCAGGGATCTGTCCATATACTTAGGGGGTTGGAGTGAAAAGTTGCAGAAGCCTGGACTGGCAGACGATGAAGGAGTCATGGCACCTGCCAGGAAAGCAAGTGCACAAATGGACATTGAGGGAATGGAAGCCCTTCCTATTTATGGATCTCATTGGCCGGTTGCCGGGTGCCTTGATGGCCACATGGGTGCAATCAGTGATGCCGTGTATCTGGGGAATCCAGCAATGGCAGCAAAACCCAATGTCCTCTGTGCCTGTGAGGGAATTCTGTCATGAAATGAAGGTACTGTCCAGCTCTGTCAAATAGGGCATCAGTGACCAGCGAGATGCAGTGGTGCACAGCTGCTTATGAGATGCCACTAAGATCTGCAGTTGATCCTTGGAAGGAGCCAGAAGTGAGGAGGTTCAAGGCCACAGTGACTTTGATGGCTACTGGCAGGGCATGGCGACCAATGCTGTGAGGTGCGAGGTCTTCAGCGATGGGGGCACAGATGTCTGTGACCATCTACCCGGAGAGTTGCAGTCTCCTGTGATACTGGCTGGCTGTCATTTCCAGGTAGCTCCAGCTTCAGCGGTAGACCCTGTGTTGAGGGTATGGCCTCCATTGCCCCTCTTTCATCTCCCATGCCCTCCTGCTGCTTGGGGTTCCGCCCTTCCTGAAGAGGATTTTGTTGCTCATTGCCACCAGGCCCAAAATCTGTGAGTGGTGCCCCCATTGCCAGCTGGAGCCTTCCTTGTGCTCAGCTGGTGTCCCAGTTCTCCTTGCCGCTTAGCACCCTGCTCTTCTACCCCAAGTTGTCAGGAGGGTGCTGACACCCTATACTGCCCACGTGCTAACTGCTCACTCTCCCTGTCACCTGCGCTGCGCCATAGGCACCTGTATCCCAAAGGCTGGGTCCTCCTCTTTAATGGGGCCAAGGTGATTTTCTGGTCCAACCATAACTGGCTCCCCACTCTGTACCTGCCTCCTTTCAGCTGGTCAGCCCCAGACAGCACGTGTAACCCATGCACCCCTGTGAAAATTTCAACATCTCCCTTTAACAAGCTGATAATGACCTCTTTAACAACTCTAATTGGCCTTAGTGGGGAAACAGGTAGGATGGCTGTCCATCCCTCCCTGCACCCTGGCGAACATTGCCAGCGCTGGGAATGGCATGGCAAAACCAACACACTGGCCAGCACCGATACTTTCAGGCCCTGTCTGCCTCTGTTTCCGCCCCCAAGGGGGCCCAAAAATTCAGCACCCCACGGCTCCCCTCCGGTAGTTGCAAACCTGACTATCGTGGACCTATAGGGAACAGGAAGCATTGTAGAGCCACGAAAATGTGCATCCACAAGCCTGTCATCAATTCAGGTTTCCTATTCCTGTTAAGTAAATGCAGTTAATTGGTCCTGTGTGTTCACACCAGGCTAAATCATAAATCATAGAATTATACAGCACAGAAAAAGGCCATTTGGCCCATCATGCCTGTGCCAGCTCCTTGAAAGAGCTATCCAATTAGCCCCACTCCCCTGCTCTTTTCTCATAAGCCCTGCAATTCTTTTCCTTTTCAAGTATTTATTCAATTCGCTTTTGAAAGTTACTATTGAATCTGCTTCCACTACCCTTTCAGATAGTGCAGTTCAGATCCTTACAACTCACTGTTATTACAACCAGGTGAGAAAGAGGTCTAGGGGTTCCCTTTCAGCCTTCACCTGGTCTTACTGTAACCGTGTTTAATTTTTAAACACACTGTGTTTTCAGCTCCCCCTTGGTGAATTCTTGATCGCCGCTTTCAAAATATAAGGCTAAGAAACCAGCACAACAGATTTTCTCAGGTTTAAAGAAGAAAAGCGAAATTGATTAAACTTCAACGTCAACTCTAATTCAGTTAATGCCTATGGATACACGTCGCGCCCACGCTCGCATGCATAAATGACACACACATGCAGATAGGGATAGAAAGAGCAAAAGAAAAATAAAGTGGAAAAGTTTGAGGCACTACTGTGCTTCGAGCGCACTGTAGAGTCCTTGATCGTAGGTAGTCTTGCTTTTCGTTGGGGCCCAGTATTCTTCTTAAACCTTGTTCACTGTAGGAGACTTTTCTTTCTTGGGGTTCCTGTGTCTTCAGTGGGTTTTGGAGTTCCGTGAGAATGAGATGGGAGCAGACAGGAGAGGCTGTGGCGAGCCAGCCAGGACAAGTCTTTTCAATCCAGGAGCAAAGAGCTTTCTGTAGTCTCTAAGTTCAAACTGTCTAATTCAGAAAAAAAAACAGACTGCCAAGCAGGTTAGTCATGTGACAAACTGGTTGACCACGTCTGTTTATGGATTGTATTGGAGCAGGGGACAGCTCCTTTGTTCCAAACACTGTCTGTTAATATGCAAAAATGTCTTTCCTGCCAGGAAACCCCTTGCCACAGGCCTTCTCTCTTCCCAACAACAATTTGAAATTTAATGTCCGTGTGGTGAAATTAATGTGCCTCATTCTTGGCAGGTGGAGGCCTGCATGACACTGTGTAAGAAGAAATCGTCTCTGGTTTCATTTGGCAATGATCTTAACTCTGTGTCCTCTGGTTACTGACCCTCCTGCCAGTGGATTTTAAGGGACTTCATTTGAACAGATAATGAGGGAATAATCTCCTCTCCTGACCCAAAGTCTGGTAGTGCAGGTTGCCATCGAACCACAAGAAAGCTGATTAACTGAAGCAGTAGGACATGCGGCCTCCTCCTGCAGCCAATCAGAAAAGTAGAAGGGAGAGAGAGTGATATAGGAAGGTTGCTCACGTGAGACTGGGACTTGAAAAAAAAATGAAAATGCCCTTCAATCGTTGAAGTTGCAAACTGAACAGTTCCTCCAGTGGTGAATGCACTGCCTCATGTGTTACCAAGCCTTACAGAGCATGACAGACCCAGGTTTGATCACTGATCTGTTCTAAGTTGGCAGATGCCAGGCAGATTGGAATGACTGTATGGTTCCAATGTCTTTGGGACAAATGAGCAAAGGGCCCTTGGTTGTTCAGTGATTGAAAAGCACATGTATGGGCATCAGATGAGGACACAGCCTGGTTCACTGTGATGCCTCCTGTAGTGAAATTACCTGATGACACCAGCTGTATAGACTCAAATAGGAAGAATGACCGCATGCGTGAAACAGTGAAAACCTGCCAGAAACTGTGGACCGGTGGAGAGTCGACACGATTGGGAGAGGAAAGGGAGGCGAAATACACATGGAAAAAGTGCAGCTGGATTTTGTGCCCACAAACAAAAGGCATTGCTGCGTTACACCCAAATTATGGTTAAAAACATGCCAGAAAGTCCAAAATGAATGGAAGTTCCCACTGCAGGCAATGTCATATCCAAAAGGAAAAGCAACATTCCCAGTTCATGACCAAACACTTCCTGATAATTTCCCTTGTATATTTTCCTGTAATTAAAAGGTGATCTCATTGACACATACAAAATTCTTACAGGGTTCGACAGGGTAGATACAGGAAGGATGTTTCCTCTGACTGGGGAGTCTAGAACCAGGGGACACAGTCTCAGAATAAGGACTGAGATGAGGAATTTCTCCACACAAAGGGTGATGAATCTTTGGAATTCTCTACCCCAGAGGGCTGTGGAGGCTCAGTCATTGAGTATATTCAAGACAGAGATCGATAGGTTTCTAGATATTAAAGATATAAAAGGATATGGGGATAGTGTGGGAAAATGACATTGAGGTAGAAGATCAGCCATGATCTAGTTGAATGGTGGAACAGGCTCGAGGGGCCGAATGGCCTGCTCCTGCTCCAATTTCCTATGTTTCTGTTGTGTCACTTGGCTGAGGGGCCAGAGGGTGATCAACTTTCATGGGCCTTATACCCCAGTGTCAGTTGGAGCCAGCAGAAGAGGCAGGAGCAAAGGGATACCTTATTCATCTCTAGTTCCGAGAATATCAGCAAACAAAATCGTTGGCCTTCTGACCGCCTCCTTTTAGAGAGGAGCGCAAAGTAAAAATGAAAGTGACTAGAAAGCTGCAGAATTGATTCAAGTCACATAAGTAAATGTATGACTCTGCCTTCACAGTCTGCAAGGCACTGTTTGAAGGATATGAGTGTCTAGCTACATTAACCCCATTTGCAGGGCCCCAGATGTGCCTTGCCTTGCAGCGACCTCTGAAATCTAACTTCATCAAAGGGAAATCAAATCGCTTCAAATTTTGCTTTTCAGCTCAGCATCAGTCCTAGAATTGTTAACCATATGTGGACCATTAATAATACAAGCGCCCACAAGTAAAACCGCAAGTTGCATAATCTTATCAGCGCCTATGGGTGCAAAGCAGTGTTCTAGTTTAATATAGTATTTGGAATACTCATCAGACACTTACAACTAGACCAGATTACTATTAAACGCTGTTTACTTTTGCCATTTAACACAATCTGATGACAGATGTCCACCACTGGAAACAGGTAAAGTACTTAGTTAGCATTTCTACCCTTCTTTTGATCTCCACTACCAGCTTGCTTCCTTCCTCTATTCACAGTGCTACATCTAACTTGTCTTTCCTCTTACTGTTACTATGCCTATGGAAAGCCTTTTTATTACCCTTACTTTTATTTTAGTAATTTCCTGTCACACTCCATTTTAACCTGTATAATCTCATTTCATTGCGTTCCTTTACTCTTTATATTTGTCCTGGCTTTCATGTTCATTATTTGCCTTGTAAGCACTGGGTTTCAGATTTGATCTAATTTCACTATTTATCTGTGGAACCTCCGCTTTCGATACACCGCCTCTTTCTCCTCACTGGAATGTGCTTTCTTTGTACCCTTTCCCTCTCCTTTTCAAATAGTTCTTATTGCCAATTTTCCATCCATTTAATCTGAGCAAGGTCCCTTTTTTATCTCATCGTAATTTGCTTTTTTTTCCAGTCAAGTACCCTCGTCCTTGACTTTTCTGTTTCCTTTTCCATTCTTACACTATATCTAATTATATTGTGGTCACTGTGTCCCAAATGTCAGAATCAAAGGGGGAGGGGATCGATTCGAAAACAGTTCCTGCCAGGTGAGAAATGGGTGGCATCAGATTGGCTCCCCATTTTACGCCCCCCTGATAGCTTTCTGACTGTTGCCTGTTTCCTGCTGGGCGGGGAACTGTTAAAATCAACTAAGGCTTTTTCCTGTTTCATTTCAGCTTTGTTTGCCAATAGTTTTAATTTAGCGATTTCCTCATTCGTCCCTCCTAATGCCCACTGCCTTGCAGATTTGGAACAATCCTACATACATCGAAAATGGCTTGAAACAATCTGCCACCCTTGGCCTGCCCTATAATGCTCAGTCAAGTTGCTTTTAAGTTATGCAAGAATCAGGAAGCATGGGTTATGCTCGCAAGTCAATTGTAAATCTGTCAAGAATTGCTAAAACCAGCATGGAGGGAAGAAATGTTAGGCTGAATTTTCCTGGCCCAGTGGCGACAGGCTGGGAGGTGGGAGGGCTGGCAAAATGGTGGGGAAAGGTGTCGGGAAGGGAGCCTGATGTCTTCCCGCTGCCATATCATATTGCCAGTGATGGGAAAGTTGATGGCTCGGCTGCCTGCCGGGTAGCCAATTGAGCCACTTAAGTGGCCAATTAAGGGCCACTTCTTGCCTCCGTGGGCATTTAGCCCATATTAGGAGGGCCTGCTGCCATGTGGGGAGGCCACCCAGTGAAACCTGTTGGCCTCCCAGAGGGCATCCGTGTGGGGGTCCTCCTTTATGGGCATTCCACGCCCCATGGAGGGGCCACCCAGTGGCAATGGCCGCCCTCGCCAGAATGTACCATCAGTGCTCAATAACCACCGCCACCACCCCCTCCCCCACCCTAACCCCCTCCTGATTGCCAGGGCCTGCCTGCCTGGCCCTAGCTGGCCCAACCACACTTACCCCTTTTTGAGGGCGCCCTCCCTCTGGTGTTGCAGCCTCAACAGTGGCTACCGCTAGTGGTGGCGCTGCTGAACTGCCAGCTTTCTGAACGGGCCAGCAGCTTTTGGGTGTGAGCCGCCATCCCTATAGGCTGCTGTTGGTAATACGCCACCCAGGGTCCCACTGCTGGCCAAAACAGGGTTGGCTTCCGCTTTCGGGCCCAGCAGTGGGACTTCACCGTCAGCCACAAGGTTCAGCCCATTGAGTCTGTATAGTGCCTTTCACAACCTCCAGACTTTACAAAGCACTTTACAACCAATGAAGTACTTCTTGAAGTGTAGACATATTGTAGGAAACACGGCAGCCAATTTGCGCACAGGAAGGTCTCACTGCATTGTGATAATGGCAGATAATTTATTTTTTTAGTGATGTTAGTTGAGATATATAAATTTGCCAGGAGACTGGGGAAGAACTCCCCTGCTCTTCTTTGAAATAGAGCCATGGGATCTTTTACATCTGAGAGGGAAAATAAGGCCTCAGTTGAATGTCTCATCTGAAAGTGCAGCACTCCCTCAGTAACGTATTGGAGTGTCAACCTGGATTTTGTGCTCAAATCTCTGGAGAGGAACTTGAACCCACATAATTCTGGCTCAGAGAGTGAGCCACAACTGACAACTCATTATTAATTGAGTCAACTCGATCAGGAGAAATGGGTGAAAATTAGAGGGGAGAAAAGAGGAGCTAGTGCACCTGGCAAATAACTCTTTCCATGAATTATAGCTGGAAGTGCAAGTGAAAAATCCAATGCTTTATTTCAACGTTACATATCCATTTTCAGATTATAAGAGGACCAGTTCTTAACTGAGTGTTAGCTGAGTTTAATACATTACTAAACACAGAACAAATACTGCAATCATTTTAGAGAAAAAATAGATAATATCTAACGCCCATTAACAGGCCATTCGTTTTAGTGTTTTTACCCACAATGTGCACACTTTTCAGGAGCACTCCCCACTAGGTAGTCTGTTTTTAGAGTGAGACAATGCTTTGCATCATCAACTACTCTTGTAATACTGTGTCACCTGGCAAAGAACTGGCAAAAAACTTGATACAAACAGTGCCAGGTACAATTGAATTACAGGTTACAGTGTGACGCAAACCCTTGCCTTTCTGGTGGGAAGACAGGCACAATACCAATCCATTAAGGATTTATCAGTTTATGCCTTCAATTTACAGCACCTTAATATATGTACAAATCACAGTAAATGATGCATATACAGTGGTTGAACAATGAGGTTGTAAACTCAAACTCAACGAATAAAAGCACTGCCCATCACAAAACTGAACCACATGGTCTAGGAAAATCCAACAGTTACTCCTCAATCTATGCTAAATTAGTTAATCTCAGCCAGGGATACACGAGAGATACTATAATTGGTCTCTCATCTCCTGCAGTAAGGAACTCCAGGGTTCCCATCCCAATTGCAATCCAGTGACCCCTGCTGAAAAGCACATGGACATTGGCTGAAAGTTGAATCATGCTTGTACATGATTACCACTTTGGTTGAATAGCCTATCACAATTCACTGTCCAGCCTTACATATAAAGGACTTGGCTAAGGTACACCAGGCAGAATTCTAAATTTCTAGTCCATTGTATATTTAATATTCTAATCGAGTCAGTTGTGTAAGACACAGGGAGAGATTTACGTCTGTGTTCTAGGGGTCATGAAGTTGAAAACACATTATTTGCAAATGGTTTTACAATTTTGCTGTAGCTCATGTACTGAAGAATTCATCCTTTATAATTTGTGAGACTTAACAAGGAGTGATTTTGCTCTTTACAGATATTATAGCAATGACTGGAATGGGTAACATTAGAATATTTATTTCTGATTTTTGTCATTGTGTGTTGTGCAAATCTCACAATTGGGATTAATTGAGCTTGTTGGCATTACCCAGAATTTTACCACACTGGTACAAGAAATGAAATTGTAAAAACATTGTTTTTTAAAAAACTTTTGTTTTTATCGGTTCTATTCATCATTCCTAGTATGTGTAACAGACACATATAGTGTATGTGAACACCCCATTGATTACAGACTGAAGCTTTAGAGCTCACACATTGTTGAGTGAAGTTGTGTTAAACTGTTACATTCCAGAAGTGCTTAAAGAGCTTCCAAGTAAGGGTTGGGCAGGGTTAATGTCAGGAGTTAGGTAAGCTTATATACTCAGGGCTTTGAGATAGGGAGATGTTTGAGGTCAGGTGAGCAACAAGATTACCAGCTGGTGAGGTGTCTGGGCCTGGGTCAGAGCAAGGTAGGAGCCAGGTGATAAGTAAGTTCAGGGACTGGGTGTGGCAGGAGCAAGGCCAGGCTGGGAGTAGGCTGGAACAGAGCGATAATGTGCATGTTTGTGGTGTTCTGAGCTGTGTGTTTTACAGACAGGGAAACAACATGCCTCTCTTCAAAGCTTGAATTCCTATTTTAAGCAACTAAAATTCTAAAGGTGCTGAAATACTATGCACCCAATTAGACTGACTGGCACTGGCTTGGGGTTCAACAAGTAATGGATGAAGCCCTCACTGTTTGCATTTGTACAAAATACTGGATTTACATTTAGCACAATGAGTGACTTGCACTGAGGTGCTTCTGAGGCCAGAAATTGCAGTGAATCAAGACAGATCCATCCACTGAGCACCAGCACCATTTCAATGCCTAATTATCTGAGGAAACAGCAAAAAAAAAGCATAAACAAGCCATGTTATAGATGACATGGTGTAGATGGCAAAAAGGCTGCATCAGCTGTATCAGACACAAGCTGTCCTAATGACTTATTAAATAACCTTTAGTATCAGAGCAGAAAGGGCCCAGTTTCAATCCCTGCTCCCGACAGAGTCAACAGATCTCAGACCCAGAGTGGTGGGGATATTATACTTGGCGTCAGTGACCCTGGATAGAGAGAGGAACAGAGTGCCAGAGTCTCCGTGTGTGGTTGCCATTCACCATCGACTGCTCCTACAGTTGAATATTCTGCCTACATTCATTGGCTGTATGGCAAGAGAGAAGTTCAGTGACTGCAGAGTCGCACTGTACGAGAGAACAGTTTTGAGAAGAGGTGCGGAAGTGAGCGTAACTTTAAACAAAGCAAGAAAGAAGAAATACTTTGAGGCGTACGTATTTCAAAAATCAGAGCGGATTGTCCCTGTGCACACTGCTTTTGAGTACCAGGTAAAGGAACGTCAACATTAGAACACACCAAATGCATGGACCTGAAAATATTTTGTGAACTTGTGATTCCTTCTAATGACTAATTTGATTACAATAATTTTAAGCAGTTAGAGCCTTGGCCTTGGTCATAGATTATCTTGGTTAGTGAATCTGCAGTCTTTAAAAGGACCACCATCATCTTGAGTAACTTTTTTTCGTTGGTTAGGAGAGAAGAGAGAAAGAATTGTTTTCCATTTTTCTCGCAGCAACATCTCACGCAAGTAATGTGATCATATGTATTGACGTAATTTACATCGCATTTTGGCTTATGAGGACACAAAAAGTTTGGCGAAAGCTGTTTAGCTGATGACGAACTCCAAATAGTTCCAGAGATGTAGAGGAAAGGATAGCGAAGATGATTCACGACAGGAGCGAGAGTAACAGGGTAGTTGTTATGGGGGACTTTAACTTTCCAAATATTGACTGGAAATACTATAGTTAGAGTACTTTAGATGGGTCAGTTTTTGTCCAGTGTGTGCAGGAGGGTTTTCTGACACAGTATGTAGACAGGCCAACCAGGGGCGATGCCACATTGGATTTGGTACTGGGTAATGAACCCGGCCAGGTGTTAGATTTAGATGTAGGTGAGCACTTTGGTGATAGTGATCACAATTCGGTTAGGTTTACCTTAGCGATGGGCAGGGACAGGTATATACCGCAGGGCAAGAATTATAGCTGGGGGAAAGGAAATTATGATGCGATTAGGCAAGATTTAGGATGCGTAGGATGGGGAAGGAAACTGCAGGGGATGGGCACAATCGAAATGTGGAGCTTATTCAGGGAGCAGCTACTGCATGTCCTTGATAAGTATGTACCTGTCAGGCAGGGAGGAAGTTGTCGAGCGAGGGAGCCATGGTTTACTAAAGAAGTTGAAGCGCTTGTCAAGAGGAAGAAGAAGGCTTATGTTAGGATGAGACGTGAAGGCTCAGTTAGGGCGCTTGAGAGTTACAAGCTAGCCAGGAAGGATCTAAAGGGGGAGCTAAGAAGAGCGAGGAGAGGACACGAGAAGTCATTGGCGGATAGGATCAAGGAAAACCCTAAGGCTTTCTATAGGTATATCAGGAATAAAAGAATGACTAGAGTTAGATTAGGGCCAATCAAGGATAGTAGTGGGAAGTTGTGTGTGGAATCAGAGGAGATAGGGGAAGCGTTAAATGAATATTTTGCGTCAGTATTTAAAGTAGAGAAAGAAAATGTTGTCGAGGAGAATACTGAGATACAGACTACTAGGCTAGATGGGATTGAGGTTCACAAGGAGGAGGTGTTAGCAATTTTGGAAAGTGTGAAAATAGATAAGTCCCCTGGGCCAGATGGGATTTATCCTAGGATTCTCTGGGAAGCCAGGGAGGAGATTGCAGAGCCTTGGTCCTTGATTTTTATGTTGTCATTGTCGACAGGAATAGTGCCAGAAGACTGGAGGATAACAAATGTTGTCCCCTTGTTCAAGAAGGGGAGTAGAGACAGCCCTGGTAATTATAGACCTGTGAGCCTTACTTCGGTTGTGGGTAAAATGTTGGAAAAGGTTATAAGAGATAGGATTTATAATCATCTTGAAAAGAATAAGTTCATTAGAGATAGTCAGCACGGTTTTGTGAAGGGTAGGTCGTGCCTCACAAACCTTATTGAGTTTTTTGAGAAGGTGACCAAACAGGTGGATGAGGGTAAAGCCGTGGATGTGGTGTATATGGATTTCAGTAAGGCGTTTGATAAGGTTCCCCATGGTAGGCTATTGTAGAAAATACGGAAGTATGGGATTGAAGGTGATTTCGTGCTTTGGATCAGAAATTGGCTAGCTGAAAGAAGACAGAGGGTGGTGGTTGATGGCAGATGTTCATCCTGGAGTTTAGTTACTAGTGGTGTACCGCAAGGATCTGTTTTGGGGACACTGCTGTTTGTCATTTTTATAAACGACCTGGATGAGGGTGTAGAAGGGTGGGTTAGTAAATTTGCGGATGACACGAAGGTCGGTGGAGTTGTGGATAGTGCCGAAGGATGTTGTAGGGTACAGAGGGACATAGATAGGCTGCAGAGCTGGGCTGAGAGATGGCAAATGGAGTTTAATGCGGAAAAGTGTGAGGTGATTCACTTTGGAAGGAGTAACAGGAATGCAGAGTACTGGGCTAATGGGAAGATTCTTGGTAGGTACATAAATCCCTGAAAGTTGCCACCCAGGTTAATAGGGCTGTTAAGAAGGCATATGGTGTGTTAGCTTTTATTAGTAGGGGGATCGAGTTTCGGAGCCACGAGGTCATGCTGCAGCTGTACAAAACTCTGGTGCGGCCGCACCTGGAGTATTGCGTGCAGTTCTGGTCACTGCATTATAGGAAGGATTTGGAAGCTTTGGAAAGGGTGCAGAGGAGATTTACTAGGATGTTGCCTGGTATGGAGGGAAGGTCTTACGAGGAAAGGCTGAGGGACTTGAGGTTGTTTTCGTTGGAGAGAAGGAGGAGGAGAGGTGACTTAATAGAGACATATGATAATCAGAGGGTTAGATAGGGTGGATAGTGAGAGTCTTTTTCCTCGGATGGTGATGGCAAACACGAGGGGACATAGCTTTAAGTTGAGGGGTGATAGATATAGGACAGATGTCAGAGGTAGTTTCTTTACTCAGAGAGTAGTAGGGGCGTGGAACGCCCTGCCTGCAACAGTAGTAGACTCGCCAACTTTAAGGGCATTTAAGTGGTCATTGGATAGACATATGGATGAAAATGGAATAGTGTAGGTCAGATGGTTTCACAGGTCGGCGCAACATCGAGGGCCGAAGGGCCTGTACTGCGCAGTAATGTTCTATGTTCTATGTGATTTTGCTTTCACCTGTCTCCAGAGGCAATGAAAATCT
This sequence comes from Heterodontus francisci, assembly GCF_036365525.1. Taxonomy (NCBI): domain Eukaryota; kingdom Metazoa; phylum Chordata; class Chondrichthyes; order Heterodontiformes; family Heterodontidae; genus Heterodontus; species Heterodontus francisci. Next base: position 179,525,849 of record NC_090375.1, on the reverse strand, counting down.
TGAAACTCTTCTGAGTAAGGTTAAATCGAATTCACATTCCACCACTTTGCTTAATTGAATGTGTTAGTGGCTTGTAGGAGCATTTAATGATGCAACCACTGGGCATATCACAAAATGCACCACCTGCAATTTTGTTTCCAGAGTGAATATTGACACTAGTGTGTCAGCCAATGACTTGAAGGTGAGGCGGGACTTGAAACCATGTCCAAAACTATAGCAAATAGGGTCTCCCGACTGCAGCCAGATCATTTATCCTCACTCCGAAAAATAATGACCAGCTCTCAGCACTGTTTGTTCTTTATATACCAGCTTGGTTCCGGCAGTTTTTGTTGCCTAAAATATTGATGACTGTCTTTTAATCTCATGATTAAAGCTGCAGCAAACCCAGTCTCCTGAGTACAACAGAATTATTTCTCCAGCAAAATGCAGTGAGTGGAGGACATTTACATAATTATGTGCATAAAACAAATCCAATCACTTAAAGCAGTGATTCCCGGGAGAATTATCCAATCACCTCCATTCCAGCTGGGGTTTGCGGTGTCGTATGGCTTCCTCCCGCCTGCAAAATTCCAAACCCAGATTTGCTCCTGATTTTCGGAAATAGAACAGCCAGTTGGTGTAGGAAAGAACTAGAACCAATCTTTGTACACTTTCATATTTATTTACAGAGTTACATCTTACAAGCATACACCTCCTAACCCAACAGCCACAGTTTCAGTCTGTGTCTATTTATAGGGGCTCAAGTGAATCCCCAAGTTAATGCCCACCATCTGCATACAATTGAACACAATTAATATACAATTAACAGATTTCTTTCTCTCTCTTAAATAAAAGTTAGAGTTGACATGCACAACCAAAATTTCAAAACAAATCAAACACCTACATATTCTGTACAAAGCATTACATTGCAAGAGACCCCTCCTTTAGGAACCCTATCAATTTCTTCACGGATGCATTTCTTTCTGTAAAACGATCAGACAGTTAATGACTTGCATCCACCCATTTAGTTTTAAAGAGTTCTTTTCTCTCCAGCATTCGTTTCAAGCCAGAAAGATCAATTGTAACCTTTTCTCACTCAAAATTTTTGGAGAGTGAATATTATCAAAAAATGAACAATAATCTACAGAACATTCAATGGGTATACCATCTTCAGTTTGCCCCTTGTTCAGAATCTCACTTAAAATATTTGACCAATAGAATCCCATATCCACCACCTCGACAGGAGCCAGTGTTTCAACAGCCAAAGGACTTTTAATAACGCTTTTTATTGTCTTAGCTTTCCACCCATAAGAAATATTATGAAATTAGCTGCACTCGTATATCCATCGGGAAGATTAGCATGTGAAGCATCGCTAAAATTGACCAGTTATATGTTCTTTGGGTCACGTAAGGACTGGAACTTAAATACGTATTTCACCAGATTTTAAATGTTTTATTTGCCATTAAAACATTCGCTACTTAACTCCAATACATCAAAACTACCATCAGGTCTAGTCTGAGCGTCTGACCAATCAGGCTTTGCAATGGCTCTCTTGCTTCTTTAGATATAACTTCACGGGCTGGATTTTATTCGTGCGCCGTGCTCCGCGGCGGCGCACTTTGAACCCGCGGCCTTCAAAAATGGAAGTGCCGCTGCGCAGCCCCTGCGATATTACGCACGGGGGCTGATTTATATAAAGAGGGCGGAGTGGGGGCGATGACACGGCACCGGCGCCATTTTTAAAGGACTTCAAGCTCTTAAATTACATTTTAAAAGTTAAAGGTCCCAATCTCCGGGTAACTAAAATAAATTTTAATTTCAAATCTAAATCCTGTCTCCCAACCCCCAATGGGTAATTTATATATTTACTGCCCTATTCCCCGATAATAAACTTCTATTAATATCCCAAACTTTCCTCCCGCTGAAATTTGTTCCCTTTGACCCTCCCCACCATTCCCACAGCCAATAAAATTGTTTTCCCTGCTCCCCTACCCCTCCCAACCTGAAAGTTTTATTTCTCCCCGCCTCCCTACCAGGTTCTCACCTCAGACTTCCAGATGGAGTTCCGAATGCGTGCGAGGTGAGTTTGGCAGCTGTAAAATCGGTGTGGGATGGCCGCCGCCTGCAGGTAAGTTAATTTAAATCTCATTATCGTTCATTTAAATGTTTAGATGAAGGCCCGACCGCCAACAGGCGGAGGGGCTGCACCAAGGTCCCACCGCCGCTGGTAATATGAGTTGGGCCCTTCTCAACATCAGGGGTCGAGGCAGGCCTCTCCCCACTGAATGTTATGCCCCCCACACCCCCGCGCCGCAACCCATGGTGTCAAGGGGCTGGTAAAATTCAGCCCTATATTTCTGTGATGACCTAGCACGATTATTCGGGATGGGAGTTAACATTCTCTAAATAGGATAAAAGCGAAGTACTGCAGATGCTGGAAATCTGAAACAAAACAAAAAGTGCTGGAAATACTCAGCAGGTCTGGCAACATCTGTGGAGACAGAAGCAAAGTTAACATTTCAGGTCTGTGACCTTTCATCAGAACAGGCAAAGGTTAGAAAAGAATTAGGTTTCAAGCAAGTGAAGGGGAGGGGGATGGGGGAGAGAACAAAGGGGAAAGTGTTTGATAGGGCAGAGGGAGATTAAATAACAAAGCTGTCCTGGGACAAAGGCAAAGCGTGTGTTAATGCTTGTGGTGAAAGACAAAGCATTAGTCCAGTGAGACTGTTAATAGCAGAATAATGAGCAGCTCCGACTACATGAAAATCAGGCACATGGTTAAAAAATAAAATATTAAAAAAAGGCCAGTCATGCTCTGAAATTATTGAACTCAATGTTCAGTCCGCAAGGCTGTAGAGTGCCTAATTGAAAGATCAGGTGCTGCTCCTCGAGCTTGCGTTGATGTTCACTGGAACACTGGAGCAGGCCAAAGACAGAAAGGTTGGCATGAGAGCAGGGGGGAGTGTTGAAATGGAAAGAAACCAGAAGCTCAGGGTCCTGCTTTCAGATTGAGCGGAGGTGTTCAGCAAAGCGGTCACCCAATCTGCATTTGGTCTCCCCAATGTAGAAGAGACCACATTGTGAGCAGTGAATACATTACACTAAATTGAAAGAAGTACAAGTAAATCACTGCTTCACCTGAAAGGAGTGTTTGGGGCCTTGGATAGTGAAGAGAGAGGAGGTAAAAGGGAAGGTGTTACACCTCCTGCGATTGCATGGGAAGGTGCCATGGGAAGGGGACAAGGTGGTGGGGGTAATGGACGAGTGGACGAGGGTATCGCAGAGGGAATGATCCTTTCAGAATGCTGACATTCTGGGGAGGGGAAGATGCGATTGGCGGTGGTATGATGCTGGAGGTGGCGGAAATGGCAGAGGATGATCCTCTGGATGTGGAGGCTGATGGGGTGGAAAGTAAGCACAAGGGAACCCTGTCGCGGTTCTGGGAGGGAGGGGAAGGGGTGAGTGTAGAGGTGCAGGAAATGGGCTGGACACGGTTGAGGGTCCTGCCAAACACATTTGGGGGGGAATCCTCGGCTGAGGAAAAAGGAGGTCATATCAGAGGTGCTGTCATGGAATGTTGCATCATCAAAGCAGATGCATCGGAGATGGAAAAACTGGGAGAATGGAATGGAGTCCTTACAAGAGGTAGGGTGTGAAGAAGTGTAGTCGAGGTAGCTGTGGGAGTCGGTGTGCCTATAATGAAGTTAGTGGACAGCCTATCCCCAGAGATGGAGACAGAGAAGTCGAGGGAGGGAGAGAAGTGTCAGAGATGGACCATGTAAATAGGATTGTTGATTTAAAACTATTCCAGATCTATTCTGCTTAATATCTAAACCAATACATTTAAAAGCCTCACAAGTCTGACTCCCAATTTTAAATTCTACTCTAATCTTATTAATAAGACATTTCTCAAATTCCACAGTACCACCACATAAGAAATCATCAACATGAATCATGAAGATGTCTGAAAGTTTCTCTTTATGATACTGATAAAACATTGCAGGATTTACTTTTAGTTGAACAGAACCAATTTTTAAAAAAACAGATCTCACTGAAAAATAGCATAACCTGGAAGCATCTTTCAGGCCATCGGCGCATTTGTTTAGTTTTCACAGTTTCCCTTCTGCTGCCTCTTTGGATGGTTTCAGAAACACTTCTCTCTCAAAAGTATCACACTGCAGAAACGTGGATTTTGTGTCGATTGATCTATACTCCCATGAATATGTGGCCAAAAGACCTAAAAAGATTTTCAAGATTACTTTGCCAGCTGTGGGAGAAACCACTCTAGCATCTGTATCACCCAGTTGCTCTTCAAAACCCCTCGCAACTAGCCTCCCTTTCGCCTTACAAGTCCCATCTGCAAGGACTTTTCAGTACAAATCCACCTATGTGACAAAACTGATTGCACCTTATCTGGTACCTTAGAATAAATTCCAAACTCTCTCCAAATAGTTAATTCCCTTTCTGTTGCCTGTCTTATTAGTTTATCCTCAAGTTTATTGGCAACCACCAAAAATTATGATCATGAGGACTTCTGCTTTTAGTTCTCTTCCAAGACTGTTCTGTGGCCTTTATTTCATTGTATAATCTATTCAAGCTAGGGCCTCTACTTGCACTTTTATGTCTGTTGGGACTACTTCTGTGAGATCGCCCTCTCACACTTTCGAAGGGTCTTTCTCCAGTACATGATCATTTTCTAACTCAACAGTCACTTCCAGACTCTCTATTGGAACTTGTACTGAGCTTTCTTACTCGCCATTCTTCCACCCCTTTCTTCCAGTCCATAGACCTCGCTTCTTTGTATTATCTTGAACATTCAACCTAGATTTAAAATAAAACAGAAAGTGTTGGAAATACTCAGCAGGTCTGGCAGCATCTGTGGAGAGAGAAACAGAGTTAACATTTCAGGTCTGTGACCTTTCTGACTTCCTCCTGGTCCGTGATCTTGGCTATCTTCATTGCTCAATTCTCCATTGCCATTATGGTTTGAAAGTATTGTACCCCTCCACCTGTTTCGTCCTCTCCCAGGCATTATGTTCCTGTTTCTCCTGCAAGGACAGAAGAAAGCGTGATAACGAACCGTTGTCCTCCTGGCATCTGCCCCTATTCATTAGAAGCTGCACATCCCAGTGATGGCAGGTCCATAGCAGCTGTTTGGTTCTGAGCCATTCTGATGCACACACTCCTCCCATGTTCAGGAGCAGCATGTGCCCTGAGACTCTCCAGCTGGTGTGTCTGCTGAGGGTAATTTCCCAGAGGCCAGTCCTGAGGGTGAGGGGATGCCCTCACCTTGCCAGAGCACATGAGGTCATTGAAGCTTTTCCTACACTGGATCCAGGTTGATCTTATGATGCTTCTGCTGCTGAGAGTAGCTGTGATTTTGACCTAGACCTGTTTGGTCTGAATGGGTGGCCTTCTTTTACCACCCTCTGGGAAGAGGATCTCCCTCCTCTCCCTCATAGCCTCCAGCATAATATCCAGGTTACTGTGTGAAAAATGAGGGTACCAGGCCTCTGGTTTTCCTGAAACATTATGGAAAACAACAATCCAACCCAAAGCTCACTGAGAATCTTCTCTCTCCTCTTTCACCACTCAAAACAGCAGCCCGGGCCCACACTTCAGTTGGCCCACTTCCATTTCCCCTCCCTGTGGCCGTTAATTGGCCACCAAACCTGTCTCCACATCAATTAAGTAGTTGCCCCTGTGAAATTCGTGACTCAATTCTATTTCACCCAGGGGATGGATTTAGGACCCGGAAACAGTCCCACCTTCTGTTTCCCACCCCCAATGCAAAAATCCATCCCAATGTGACTCAACCCTTCTCAAGCACAGAGGTACTGAAATCAATGGTCGCATCCCAATACCTGCCCTGCCTGGAACTGGCTAACTCAGGACTTCAACACATGTTTTATTTATTCCTACAAGATAATTACAGATAGGAACAAATTGAAACAAAGGAAACAACAGTAGTAGAGACCTTTGGGAACCAGAGGTCCAAAATCACTGATTATTCCCAAGTATGCTACACTTAACAAATGTCGAGCCTCAAAATACTGTCGCCTAAAAAAAATTCTGCAAGAAATCTATCGACTTTGCATTTGAATGAATGAATACAAACTGCCTATATCAAATCCCAATGGCGCCCGTTCCACAGTTTGACCACTCACTGACTGAAATATTATTTCCACAGATTAGTTTTAAATTTACCCTCTTTCAAGCGGCACAGTGGCGCAGTGGTTAGCACCGCAGCCTCACAGCTCCAGTGACCTGGGTTCAATTCTGGGTACTGCCTGTGCGGAGTTTGCAAGTTCTCCCTGTGTCTGCGTTGGTTTTCGCCGGGTGCTCCGGTTTCCTCCCACATCCAAAGACTTGCAGGTGATAGGTAAATTGGCCATTGTAAATTGCCCCTAGTGTAGTGAGGTGATAGGGAATATGGGATTACTGTAGGGTTCGTATAAATGGGTGGTTGTTGGTCAGCACAGACTCGGTGAGCCAAAGGGCCTGTTTCAGTGCTGTATCTCTAAATAAAAAATAAATAAGCTCAGGTCCTTACTCTGATTTTACTACTCTAGAACTGGGGAAACAACTTGTCATGGTCTACATTATCTAGTATCTTTATAATCTTAAAATCAGCAATCATCTTATCACACATTGTAATGAGCAAGTCTCAATTCATTCATCCAGATATCCTAATATCTCATATTTGTGGTATCCAATCCAATTCCAGGATTGTTTCTCCACTGCTCTATTCAGTAGTTTACTCCACATGTTGATCACTATTTGTATAACTAAGAATTTATGATATCAGTCTTAAAATTACCTTTTACTAGTTTGGACTTGTGGCCATTAGTTCTCCTGAGGCTGTTTTAAAGTAATATTCTGGTTAACTTTATCTATACTTTAACAATCTTATATACCTGTATTTGATCACCTCTCAAACATCTAATTTACTATGCTACAACGTCAAAAAGTACTTGGGGACATCCTGAGGTCATGAAAGGTGTAATATAAATGCAAGTCTTTCTTTTATTCTTTTTTCTAGATTGAAAGGCCCAAGTTTCTCCAGTCTATCCTCATGACTGAAACTTTGACACCAGGGATTAAAGTTGCAGGTCTTCTCTGTGCTGTAATGCTTGAGTGTCTCACCTGTTTAGTGCTGACCAGAACTTGATGCAGTATTTGAGGTGCAATCTGATTAGAGCATTCTGTCGTTTTATCACAATGTCTTCTGACTTACATTCTACTGTTTTGGCGATGGAGCTCAGCATTCTACTGGTTTTGTTGATTGCTTCCCAGCATTAATTGAACACGTTTAGTGTTCAGCCTGCTAATATTCCTAGGTCTCTTTCATTTCCTCCTTAGCTGTTTCAGTATCATCCATGAAGTATGTGTATTATCTATTTTTCCTTCCTTTGTACACCGCTTTCCTCAAAGAAGTCGAGGAGACTGGTGGGCCAGAATCTTTGCCTTCTGAATCTATGCTGACTATTGTTCATTCAATTTCATTTTACAGAGAACATTCAAATTACTCATGATAAGTCAATTCTATTATTTTACATGGAATGGAAGTAAGACTGGTGAGTCTGTCATTGCTTGTTTCTGTTTTGTCATCCTCTTTGAAAGTGGACATTATGCTGGCCTGTTTCCAATCTGCCACTGCCTCCCCAATGTCAATGGACTCCCTTATTATGATCATGAATGCCTCACAAATCTCTTACGAATTCGAACTCAGATTGAGATAAATACCATCTATCCCTGGGGATCACGAATAATTGAGCTTTTAAGAGAATGTTATGTTTTCAAGGGAGTTCATTTTTGAGATTGTAGCGGGGATTTTAATTCCCGGATGGGAAAGCAGCCTAGTGAGCGGCCAACCCACCCAGGAGCAGCAGTGGGAGCCCAGCCGATTTACCATGTGGGTGGACCTCAGCAACATGCTGTTCGCCAACTTTTCGCCAAAAACGGGAGGAAGGTTGGCAGGAAATGGTGGAAATTTGCACACCCTCCAGGCCCAAGATGGATGGGGTTTCCAAGATGGTGAACAATTCGTGAAGTGGGGTTGGGGTCATGATTCCTCAGCAGGAGGACTAAACTTTCCATATGGGTCCAAAAGAGCACTCCTGCTCCTCCTGGCCCCACAAATGAAAGTATTAAACATACTTGGAAGACCTTCTTTGATCCTCTGACCAGGTTGTAACTGTTGGGGTGGCTACTGTGGGCCCCCTCCACTCTCTTCTGGTTTAAGATGGCATTGTGCTCCTATTGATGTTTTAGGATCAAGACTCAGGCCTCGGACGCCTTAAAAACCGGGTATTTGAAAATCGTAATGGAGTAAGAACATTCAGCTACATTGTTTCTGCCAGGTCGTGGGAGTTAAAATTCCCCTCCACGGATTGTGGAAGATACAAAAAATGTGGAATACTGTGATACTCATAGTTGAGCTGAACTGAGAAAGTTTGAGGAAGAATGAGTAATGGCTCAGCCCCTACTGCAACTGCAGACCTGGAGAATTGGCCAGAACATGGAAGATTATTGAATGGTCCCATTTATGTAGAACATGACAGTCTATCAAATGTATGACTTTCTTTTCCCCCTTCTGTTTTCTCCCATTGTACTTTCTGCTCTGAAGATAGTAATACAATCGAGGGCAGGGTTTCATTGGTGCAATTCAACTTTCACTTGTCCTCAGCTGCAATAACCACCTGCATGCACCTTTTCCAATGACCATTATTCTCCAGTGACTTCAGCCAAGCAGTCCGTTTCCATATGTAACTAGAGGCAGCGATGGTTTAGTGGAGATCAGAGATGTGTTTGGACAGGTTAATGGTAGTGTACTATGTGCCTAGAAGTGTGTCTGGATGGAATAGTGCACTAGAGGGAAGCATTGTGTATAGGTTGGATAAGTGTGGTCAATGTAAAGCTAGTGATGTATCTGGGTAGGGTAGTGGAAGGTTAACTGGTGTAAATACTATCCTTGCAGAATGCCAGCTCCACAAAGGAGATAATATTGTTGGCGATAGGGTGGGACAAATATGCTGTTCCTGATGATTAACTGGAGATTCCTGTTGTGGATAGCGCATGCGTGGATCAGACCCAGCTGTGGTGCCCTTGTGGTCACAGCCCGCTGGCACTCACCATCGGGTCTCACATTCATGTGGCAAATGGGCAAGATCCTGGTGATGGGCCTTCACCACTGAGAGGGAGGAGGAGGAGGGGAAGGAATTGGGGGAGGTGATTTGAGAAAAGAGAGCGGGAGAGGAGAATCAGAACAAAAGACATCTTGTCATGATTCTTTGGATGGGTGAAGGCGGCAGTGGGGTCACGCGGAGACAGGATCCGTTGTCTAATCTCCCCCTCTGCAGTGAGCGTTGAGAGGTGTGGGAAAATCCAATGGAGAAAATTAGAAGAACGCTCACCTTCACAAAAAAAACAAAAGTTTGTTTTTTGTAATAAAGTAAATTAATTCTAGCTCCAGTTACATTCTTGTTGCCCCCGCAGAATATATGGGCTGAGTGGACTACAGCTTCATGGTCCCAGCCACCTACAGGCCACACCATCACTATGGGCAGTGACAGAGGTGACAGGTTGGTTATAGCCCATGACACTCCATGAACACAGAGTACGCTGTGCTCTGCTGCTGAATTAGCCACGAAATAGGCCTAACAATTACTCTGTTTCCAAAAGCTGGTTGGAGGGACAACAGTAAATGTAAACGCAAAACACTCTGCTTCCTTAATGCTTTGGACCCAAATAGATTCAACAGCATCTTTCAGCATACATCAATTACTCTTGGGAGTCTGTGAATGTTGAGCATAATTAATTAATTAATCTAATTAAATAAAAAAATTAACTGATTTTTGTGACTTCCAAAACATTTTTGAGCGTGAAACATCTCAACCTGGCAGAGATTTATTTTAATAAATGTTGAAATGAATGAAAACAGTTTTGATAATCTGCAAAGGAAATGTATAAAGCTTGGGATTAAAAGGGTTTGGATGCCAAAGTGGGATAAAACAGATTGTTAGTGCATGTCAGTTATCGGGAGTTGGGTGGGGGCAAATTTTATGATCTCCCCCACAGTGGGTTTGGAGGCAGAGAGAGCATAAAATTGGGTTGGATGATGGTGGTGGTGGGGTGGGGGGCCGTGGGGGGTGGGGGGGGGGGTTCCTGCCACCATCCCACCTCCACCAAATGAATGGACTTCCTGCCCCACTGCCAATTGAGGCCCTTAACTATGCAATTAATCCCCAATTAATGGCCTATTCCCGCTGCAGCCGCAACTAACCATGCCATGGGCGGCCCTGTCACCGCACGGGATGCACAGCACGGAAAACCTTGAGAGCTGCTTCCCGGTTCCAGGGGTGGGGGGAACGTCCCTTGTTAAAAGGCAATTAGTGCCTGAACGAGGGACCCAGCATTGGGAAGGGGAGGGCCCACTGAGGACCTCCCCATTCTCCTGCTGTCGACCCCGCCCCCCCACCCCTCCCCTCCCCCATGACCCCTATCCCGCAAGGCCCCTCCCACCCTGACCTACCAGAGGCCTGGATCTAGCGACACTCCACGGCCTCCTGTGGGTGCACCTGCAGCAGCAGCAGCCACTGCCTCTGCGGTGGCGCTGCAGCTGGCAGCTTCTCTGATTAGCCAGCAGCTCCGTGAGGGCGGGACCTCCAGACACGAGGACCTTGATCCCGTGGAAGGCCAGTCGCTATCCACTTAAGTGCCTGATTGACAATAAATTCGCTGGGCGTTCCGTAGAAGGGGCGACGCGGGGATCTCGACATCTGGACCCTTCACCACCAGGATAAAATTCCCATTGGCTAATGTGCCATTCTTCTCTGAGTCTGTGTTAGTCAGAGAATAACAGGTGTGACTGCATCTACTGGTCCAGACAATCTAAGATAAAGGTTATGTTGTGTAAATGCATTTATAGATAAATGGAAAGGATGTGAGTAGCATTTTTTTTTATTAATTGTTCAAGAGAAGTGCTGCTCCATTTACATAACAGTGAACTATCCTGAACTTCCATCATGGAGTCATACTCACAGGGAGTGTGGTTCAGAGATAGGCTATAGCATTGTTACCCCAGTTCTTCAATCCATGGTTTCTGCAGATGCAACTCTTGCTGGTAGCATGAGATTGCAGAATTGCCCTTTAAGTTATCAGTAGCTTGCTCACAACCCAAATGCTCTTCTGGGTTGTGGGGAAGTTCAGCTGATAAATGTGCATTTGCTTAGCCAAATCGGGAGGTTGATACCTAGTTATCTTCAAAGGCATTTTGGGTAGAATGATAATAACATGGTGAGCTTAGGTTCTATTGCTGACCTCATGTAATGATGGTTCACAAAGCCAATATATTTCAATGTCAACTGTGGCTCAATTGGTAGTACTTTTTTTGTCTCTGAGTCGGAAGATTGTGGGTTCAAGCCCCACTCTGGAGAGTTGAGCACAAAAATCCAGACTGGTGCAGTTACTGAGGCAGTCCTTCCTGACCAGGGATACTGATGTATGACCAGGAAAGAAAAACTGACAATTAGAGGGAGAATGAGAAACAAAACTAAATTGACATTGGCCTTGTTGGGTTTCTGATGTATGTACAGACTAGGGGCTCTGCATGGGAATTAAAGGTGACACATTTAATGTGTAATAAAGTCATAATTTATGTATACATAAAGTTTTTGAAGGTGTTTATAGCACTCCAGACATCACAGTTTGTTTCAAACATCAATAAGTTGTAACTGAGCAATCTTTTAAAAAGTAATGTATATAAAAAGAGAAACAAGTCCTGTTATTTCTGGGCATTTCCAACCTGAAGGTAATCCGGACAGCTATTGAGATCTAACAATGAGAGAAGCCAACCATATGCCAATCTCAAGAGAATTGCAACAACAACAAAAATTGACCTCTCATTGATGTCAGGCCCTATTTGGGCTATGTTGTCAAGCAGAATACCTGAGAATTCCTTAAAGAGACAGGCCAGATTAGCCAAATGTTACAACTCTCGTACAGACCTGTAGAGGTTTACAGCGTAGAATGAAACCAATGGGCTTATCTTGACTGTGCTGGCTCCTTGTTAGAGCAATCCAATTAATCCATTACCTATAGTCCTGTTACTACCCCAATTTCAAATATTTATCAATTTTTCTCTTAAAAAATGTAATGGTCCCTGCCTCAGCATAGCATTCCATGCTCCAGCAACATGCTGCAGAAAGAAATGCCCTCTCACTGTCTTGGTGGCAATTTTAAACTGGGTCCCCAACCAGAATAAATATTCTGTATCCTGTATAATTTCATAAATCTCCATAAGATCTTCTCAGACTTGTTTTCTCAAATGGAAGACATCCCAGTATCTCAAATGTTACCTATTAACTGTAGTTTCCCATCCCTGACAGATCTATGCTGTATGTTTTCTACGGCTTTCACGTTCTTCCTATAAAGTAGCACCCAAAATGCACACAATACACTAACTGTGGCCTATTATGTATTTGAACACCGAGATCTCTCTGTTCATGCACACTCTTCAGCAATTTTCTATTTAGTGTATTCTCCCATTCCTTGTTTCTCCTCTCAAAATGTATCCATGTTAAATTACATCTGTTAGCTATCTGCCCAATCTGCTAAACTATTGATGTCTTGCTTTTACAGCTGTCCTCACTGTTTAACAAGCCCAGTACTTTAGTGGTCGTTGGCAAGTTTCATGATTCTGTTCCCTATAACCAAATCCAAATAATTAATACATGGAGAGAATAGAGTACACAAGAGTACACAACTTCCATTCCAAACACCACCTACATAACCCTTGTTTCCTAGCTGTCAGCCAACTTTCTATCTCCGCTTCTACAAGTCTTCTTATACCATAGGCCTGAACTTTTCTAACAAGCCACTTGTGAGACTCCTTATCCAATGCCTCCTGAAAATACAGATGCATTATGTCTGCTGCATTCCCTGCATCCAGTCACTCTTCCAAAAACTCTGTTAAAATTGTCAAGCATCACTCATCTTTAACAAATCCCCATTGTCTGCGCTTGATTAATCCATGCCTTTCATAATGCTCACTGATTTTGTTTTGCATTCAGGATTATAAGAGTATAATGCAAACTCCCTGTCAGCAATGCCACAGGGAATGAGCTATATATAAGTTACAATTAATTTTGTTTGAACAATTTCTCAATCATATTTCTTTCTAGAAATTAGATAAATTTTCTCATTCAAGGCATACCATGCAACACAGATTAAAGTAAAACAAACCTGGTTTTCTGTTTCCTTCACCCACGATGTCCTTTAAAAAAAATTCTGCCGTTTATAACATTTGTTTTAAACAACTTTCAAAAGCAGGTTGATATTACCTTTAGATGAAAGACTGATGCTGCAGTTGCTCTGTGTTTCTGGCCTTTGATTTTGCATTAGCATATTCATTGAGTGCTCTCGTGCAAGCACTCCTAATGTATGTCATTGGATGTGAGTAAACATTGATTTTGTGAGGTACATGCAGTGAGTAATCCCCATTCTACTGTGCTCACTGTTGGCCTTAGTGTTCAGTCAGCTGTCTCAGAGCATTTGTTCAATAATCCTTTGAATTTTAATGTTTCATACAACATTAAGTTTGACCGTAAAACAGACACTGAAATATGGATGCTTTGGCGGGCCACTGCAGCCAAAAAGTGTAAATGTAGCTTTGAAAAACACTAAATCCACTCTTTTTTTGCTTTTAATGTGATTAATCCAAATGGTGCATTCATTTTCTGTCTTGCTGATACTTTGGTAAAACAACTTGCCAACCAAAGAAAATTTGGAACACTACTAATTGTGTTGTGATAGATGGCAGATTATCTTCTGAGATGTACTATTTTAGTTTAGTTTAGTTTAGAGATACAGCACTGAAACAGGCCCTTCGGCCCACCGAGTCTGTGCCGACCATCAACCACCCATTTATACTAATCCTACACTAATCCCATATTCCTACCACATCCCCACCTGTCCCTATATTTCCCTACCACCTACCTATACTAGGGGCAATTTATAATGGCCAATTAACCTATCAACCAGCAAGTCTTTGGCATGTGGGAGGAAACCGGAGCACCCAGAGAAAACCCACGCAGACACAGGGAGAACTTGCAAACTCCACACAGGCAGTACCCAGAATTGAACCCGGGTCGCTGGAGCTGTGAGGCTGCGGTGCTAACCACTGCGCCACTGTGTCGCCCTTTATGCAAGTATATTTGTCGAAGATTTTATGCAGCAGAATATCTGTCTAATTAATCAGATTTTTATTCAAACACTGGGGTTAAAAAAAAACTAATTAAATTGCTGTCAAGTACTACACACTAAGTAACTTTTTCCCAATAACTGTGCTTTTTGATCTTAATTTTTTAATGAGTAAGACAGAAATAGAATCCATGTGAATACAGATAAAAGATAATAAATAATCAATCACACTGATAGGGCCATCTATAAACCACCTAATAATGAAAGTGAGGAGAAGGAAAAAAATATGCAAATACATTCAGGAAATGAGTAACAGCACAGATTAATAATCATTGGGGATTTCAACTACCCTGAAGTTAATTAGCCAGAAGAGGTTGGTAAAGGGGATAAGGGAATGGAGTTCCAACAATGTATAGAGGACTCCTTTATAACCCAGTGTGTAAGAAGCCCAACAAGGGAGGATTTTCTTCTGGGAACTGGTAATGGGGAATGAACCAAAGCAGGTAAGAGAAGTAAAAGCTGGAGAACGTCTTGGCAATACTGACCATAATATCATGCAGTTTCGGACAATAATTGAGAAGGATATAAGCATGACAAAGTCCAGGAAAATTTATTGAGGAAGAGCTGATTTTGAGGGGCTGAGAATAGAACTTGGGAAAATAAAATGGACAACAATATTGGCGAAAAATGATGAGGGACAGCAATGGGGAACATTTAAAACAGTGTTCAACAGAGCCCAGGAAAATATATATTCCGCTAAAGAACAAACTAAACTCTATTGAAACACCATGGACGAATAAAGACATGAGGGAAAAATTGAGGGTAAGGAAGCAAAATAATCATTTAATATCCAACCATGTTGCTATCGCTGCTTGTGATTTTATCCTGACAATCATTTAATGGCCCTATTTCCATCCAGGCTTACCTTTTTTGTACATGCTCATGTAGAATATTTTACTCTTTTATGTTCCTTGATAATTTAATTTCATAGTTCCTCTTTGCCTTCCTAATTGTTTTTTGACGTCTCTTCTAATCCCTTTGTATTGTCCCTTATGTTTTAGTTTTAGAGATACAGCACTGAAACAGGCCCTTCAGCCCACCGAGTCTGTGCCGACCATCAACCACCCATTTATACTAATCCTACACTAATCCCATATTCCTACCACATCCCCACCTGTCCCTATATTTCCCTACCACCTACCTATACTAGTGACAATTTATAATGGCCAATTTACCTATCAACCTGCAAGTCTTTGGCTTGTGGGAGGAAACCGGAGCACCCGGAGAAAACCCACGCAGACACAGGGAGAACTTGCAAACTCCGCACAGGCAGTACCCAGAATCGAACCCGGGTCCCTGGAGCTGTGAGGCTGCAGTGCTAACCACTGCGCCACTGTGCCGCCCTCTCCTCTGCTATCCCTGCACTTTGGGGAGAGATAGCAGAGGGAAAATTACGCATATTTAGTGATTCATTAGAAAAAGGTGTAGTGCCAGAGGACTGGAGGATAACTAACATCATACCTATATTTAAGAAGGGAGATGTTCAGAAAGCTAAACACCAGTCAGCTTAACATTGGTAGTCGGAAAAATAATGGAATGCCTACTAAAGGAGAAAATAGAAAAGCATCTAGAAACCAAAAATACAATCGTCAATAACCAACATGGATTTCAAAAGAGAAAGTCTTACTTCACCAACCACATTGAATTCTTCGAAGAGGTAACAAAGAGTAGTCAACGGTAATATGGCAGATATACTATACCTAGATTTCCAAAAGGCCTTCGATAAGATACCAAATAATAGACAAATGAATAAAGTCAGAGCATATGGAGTTAGGAAACAAGTAGCAGAATGGAAAGTGGGCTGGCTAAAAGACCAGAAAGCAGAGAGTATTCAGAGTGGCAGAAGGTGACAAGTGGGGTCCAACAAAGATCAGGGCTGGGACCACCATTGTTCACACTTTTGTGTTAACAATTTAGACTTTTGATTCAAAAACACAGAGCCGGATTTTACGCCACTGGCAGTGGTCCCGACTTCAGATCCAAAAGGTGAGGAGAATCCTGGCTTGGCCGTTTTAGGGATTCCCAGCTGCATGTCACGGCGTTTGAGCAATTAACTGCCAGTCACCTGGGTCCCCGTACCTTTAAGGACAAGGATACGGCCTCCATGAGCTGCCAGACAAACAGAGGGCCGGCAGCTCAGCAGTCCCAACAGTGCCATCGGGAGCATCGGCCACTGCTGGAACTACAGCAGTCACTTGAAGAAGAGCAGCACTGGAGCCTGGACTGAAGGTCAATGGGAGGGGTCGTCAATACTAAGGAGGATGGCACAAATTTACAAGAAGACATTATCACACTTGCATAATAGGCAGACAAATGGCAAATGAATTTCAACACAGCTAAGTGTGAGGCACTACATTTTGGTAAGAAAAATAAGGCGATCACATATTACCTTGGAGAGAAGAATTCAAATGGGGTAGAGGAGCAAAGGGCAATACAAAAGCAAAATACTCCGGATGCTGGAAATCTGAAATAAAAGCAGATGAAACGTCAGAAAGGTCACAGACCTGAAATTTTAACTCTGTTTCTCTCTCCACAGATGCTGCCAGACCTGCTGAGTATTTCCAGCATTTTCTGTTTTTATATTAGAGGAGCAAAGGGATCTGGGAATACAAAAACACTAATCACTAAAAGTAGTGACGCAGGTTAATTAGGCCATAAAAACAGCAAACCAAGCACTAGGGGCTGGATTTTGTGTAGGGGGCGGCCTCCCAGTGCCGAGCCGAAAAGGTGGGGGGAACCCTGCCTCTACATTTTCGTGAACCCCCCCACCCCCGGAATGATCGTCTGGTGTTTTTCAATTAAAGTTTCAGGAGGTGGGATAGCCCTCTCCATGAGCTGCTGACCAATCAGAGGGCCGGCTGCTCAGCAGTGCCAACGGAAGCGGTGGTCACTGCTGGTACTGCAGAGATCTCGGACCTAGGACCAGCGCTGGACCCCCAGACAACAGGTCAGTGAGGCGACGGGGCCAGTCCGGAAGGCCCCGGTGAGGGAGGAGTGGGGGGTGTGGTTTTGAAGTCCAGGGGGAGGGGTGGTCCCGAGAGGTAAAGTTGTCCCTGGTAAGGTTCCTCCCTGGACCACAAAATTCCCACAGAGGAGTGGTCCCCTCCCAAGTCTGCAGGGAGGGCGCCTCGTATTGCAAGGCATCCTCCCCGCATGGTGGAGACCCCTCCCCATGCTGGTAAGATCCCAGTGACGGCGGGACCAGGCCCTTAATTAGCCATTAATAGGCTACTTAAGGGCCTCAATTGGCCTCTGGGCGGGTAGGCAATCATCGGCCTATCCTGCCCCCGGAAGATCGCTTGGCGACGGGCCCTCTGCCCCGCCACACCCCGCCACACCCCGCCATGCGCTGCCCCCCCACCCCTCCCGTGCCACCCGTCACGATACTCCATGTCCCCCCGACTCCTTCCCCTCCTCAGGGGGGCCCATACAATCTCGACTTAGGGTTTATTTCTAGAGGGATAGAATTGAAAAGTAGACAAATTAGGCTAAACTTGTATCAAACCTTGATTAGACCACATTTGGAGTAGTGTGCACAATTCCGGTCAGCATATTACAAAAAAGATAGAGATGTGCTGAAGAGGGTGCATAAAAGTTATTCAAAGATGTTACCAGAACTGTGAGATTATACCTATCAGGAAAAGATGACTAGGCTGGGTCTCTTTTTTCTTGAAACGAAAAAAATTGAAGTCTTTAGAAGTTATGAAAGGTTTTGATAAAGTACTGAAAGAGAGAGAGTGGGTGAGATTTTACCTCATTCAAAACCTGCCCACTTGTTAAAATCGGGCGCAGTGTCTCCACTCCTGGGGAAATTCAAAACTAGAGGCCACCAATAAGATAGTCACCAAGAAATCATATAGAGAATTTAGAACAAACTTCTTCACCCATACACCGGTGAGAATATGGAAATCGCTAGCACAGGGTCTGGTTGAGTTGAATAGTATAGATGCATTTAAAGGGAAGCTAGATACGTATATGAGGGAAAAAGGAATAGAGGGTTATGCTGATAGAGTTAGATAAGGAAGGAAAGGAGGAGGCTCAGGTTCAGCATAAACATGGACTGGTTGGGCTGAATGGCCTGTTTCTGTGCTGTATATTCTATGTGAATTAAGGTTGAGTAAACTATGTATTGGTTTTGAGTGGGGAACAGCAGGCATTGAACTCGGAATACGTAACTGATATTCCTAACTTGAGAAACAAAAAAGGCGTTATATCAAGTAAATTGAAAACCTGTAAAATCATTTGGGGAGTATTAGTGGTAAACTGTCACACTAAGTGGGCTGGGCCCTTCACTGGTGTGAACATGTCAGTGGAATGCAAAGCTGGAGCTGGTCACCCATATCATAGATCACTGGGATGAAGAATGCCAGTGGGAGGATATAACATGGAAGTTACTGTCAGGAGATGGATCCCTGGTATGTGAAACACGAGGAGCACAAAGTAATTGAGAGCTCTGTTGAAATGGGAGAAACTGGGACATTCACTTAAGGTATTTAAGGAGGAACTAATGAACAATGAGAAGGGAGCCAGTGGAGACAGGATTCTAAAATGCTAGATTGTATACAGCAGAGCTAGAAGGTGGGGGGTTCCCCTCCCCCCACCACTTTTTTTTATAGCAATTTCAGAATAATTTGAAGAAAATGCTGATCACGAATGAGAAAGAGTGTATGTTAGAGCTGGCACGTTTGAACCCTGAGCATATCTGCGAACCTGTTTCAAGCACCTTCACGATGTCTGTATCAAATACCAAGCTTGGCATCATTGGTGCAGTGCAGGGCTTAGCCTTTTTAGGATCACGGATGTCACTTGCAGTGTATGAGCAGATTTTCTGTTGAATAAGCCTGTTGCTGTGAATTTGCAGCTATGGTAAGAAGTAGAATGTTTCAGAGATGGGGGCAAATCTGAACTCTGACCTCTTGAGCGCAGTGCATTTGGGTTGGTTTATTGCTTTGTGAATTTCTACTGGTGTAAACAAGGCCCACTTAAGGCATTTCACTTTTTGCTGTGTGCTGTTTGGGTGGCTCTCAGTATAATTGAATGCCAGACTTGAGACTGAATCTTTCCTTTCTTTTAGAAATGTTTGCCAATATTAGGGCAGTCCAATTTCCCAAACTTTCCACTGGAGAAGAGAGGCAGGTTACTAGAACTCAGTTTAAGGGAGCTCCTTAAGGTACTATACAGTATCTGTTCATCATTTACTTCTTAAATACCTTAAACATGTGTTAAACCATAGCATATGCAGGGGGCCTAATGCCGCTTTTAGGAGGTCATCCCAAATGCCCGATAATTGACATGGCCCAATTTCAGGGCTAAGGATATTGTTCCTTGAAATTGGGCCTTGTTGTGTCCCACTTAATCTGCTTTAAGAATTGTGAGCCGGAATACATACAATCATAAAACACCTTTTAGTTGCTGCATTCCCTAATCGTGTTAAAAATCATAAACTTGTTATATGTATTAAAAGGGGCAATGAGCTAGCACACTGAACAAGCCCATGATTTCTCACACTGCTCAGTTCCCAATTTTTAACTCTGTCGTTGTGGACAGATCAGAGGTCAAATATCTTGTCAGAGGGTGGGAGGGAACAATGGAAAGAGGATTGTTGGCAAAATTCTTCTTGAGCCTCTATTGTGCATTGTCGAGCAACATGTCAGGGGTAGCACTGGCTGAGATTGCTCTGGTTTTCCACATCATGTCCTGTATGGAACCACTTGGCCTCTGCTTGGAAAAGCTTCACAGGTAACAATGCTGAAATCAGGTCATCGCTGGTGCAGAAATTGTATCATTAACTGTTGATATTCACACATCAGTAGCACCTACTAGATTGTGCTAAAAAAAGACACCTATCTCTCAAATCCAGACTATTGCAGATCATGATGTCCTTGAAGCTAAAACTGCTGAATTTCTGCCAAAGTTCTGGGCTTTGGCCCAATCATTTTATTGGAGAAGAAAGGAAGATTCCTAGAACTCAGCTTAAGGCATCTCCTTAAGGTTTTGTATAGTATCTGTTCAAAATTAATCACTCAAAAGGCATATTCAATACACCATCAAATTGGGACATCTTCATGAAATTTAAATATTAATAGTAAAGTTCAGTCAAGTACTACAGTTTCTGTTTTCAATTTAGTCCATATAATATAAATGTGAGGTAGTTTGTAAGCCTGTCATGCCTGTAAAATACTTGTCACCTATCTCTAGATTTACATATGTTTGTGTCAATTATTACTGCATTTAATTTGACTTGCATCCCAGTGATACTGGAAGTCAGAAATGTTCTGTCTGGATCTACCCGTCTCCATGATTGGTGTTAAGTAGGTCCTTTTCTTAATTTGCCGTATGCCTGACGCTGGAAACTGTGGTCAATGCAATGTGCTCCTATGTTTTTGTACGTTGTTTGAACCAGTGCAACATTCTCGCCAGCCTGAACTCGCTGATACCTGCAACGGCACTGAAGTGTAATGGTGTGTTTCATATGTGTTGCTTTGAATTTCATAGGCTTCAGGAAAAGGATATCTCTTGAGATCTGAAAATGTTGGCTCCAGACTTGTATGCGCCTAACATGGTAGCCAAGCTTGGGGATGTTTAACTCCTTTCAGCTGATAATCAGAAATAATATTTATAGAAACATAGAATCAGAGAAAGTTTAAAGCACAGAAAGAGGCCACTTGGCCCATTGTGTCTGTGCCGGCCGAAAAACAATCCACCTATTCTAATCCCACCTTCCAGCATTTGGTCCATAGCCCTGCAGATTACGGCACTTGACGTGCATATCCAGACTCCTTTTAAATGAGTTGAGGGTTTTTGCCTCAACTATCCTTTCAGGCAATGAGTTCCAGAGCCTCACCACCCTCTGGGTGAAAAAGCTTTTCCTCATCTCCCCTCTAATTTTTCTACCAATCACTTTAAATCTCTGCCCCATTGTCACCGACCTCTGCTAAGGTGAATAGACCCTTAACCTCCACTCTATCCAGGCCCCTCACAATTTTGTACATTTCATCATATCTCCCCCCAGTCTTCTCTGTTCCAAGGAGAACAACCCCAGCCTATCCAATCTTTCCTCATAGCTGTATTTTTCCAGTCCTGGCAACATCCTCGTAAATTTCCTCTGTACCCTCTCTAGTGCAATGACATCCTTTCTGTAATGAGGTGACCAAAACTGCACACAGTACTCAAGTTCTGGCCTAACCAATGAGTTATACAGTTCCAGCATAACCTCCCTGCTCTTGTATTTTATACCTCAGCTAATAAAGGAAAGGATTCCATATGCCTTCTTAACCACCTTATCGATCTGTCCTGCTACTTTCAGGGATCTGTGAACATTCACTCCAAGGTCCCTCACTTCCTCTACACTTCTCAGTATTTTCCCATTAATCGTGTATTTCTTTGTCTTGTTTGACCTCCCCAAATGCATCACCTAACATTTCTCCAAGTTGAATTCCATTTGCCACTTTTCTGCCCATCTGACCAGACCATCAATATCTTCCTGCAGGCTACAGCTGTCCTCCTCACTATCTACCACACAGCCAATCTTTGTGTCATCTGCAAACTTCTTGATCATGCCCCCTACATTTACATCCAAATTGTTAATATATACCACAAAA
This sequence comes from Heterodontus francisci, assembly GCF_036365525.1. Lineage (NCBI taxonomy): Eukaryota > Metazoa > Chordata > Chondrichthyes > Heterodontiformes > Heterodontidae > Heterodontus > Heterodontus francisci. Next base: position 179,504,006 of record NC_090375.1, on the reverse strand, counting down.
AGCAGGGGACCCAGTACTGAGCCCTGTGGAACACCATTGGAAACAGCCCTCCAGTCGCTAAAACACCCGTCAACAATCACCCTTTGTTTCCTGCCACTGAGCCAATTTTGTATCCACCTTGCTGCATTTCCCTGGATCCCATGGGATTTTATTTTTAACCAGTCTGCCATGTGGGACTCTGTCAAAAGCCTTGCGAAAATTCATGTGGACCACATCAACTGCACTTCCCTCATCTTATCTTCCTTGTTACTTCAAAAAATTCGATCAAGTTGGTCAAACAAGATCTTCCCTTAACAAATCCATGCTGACTATCCTCGATTAACCTGTGCCTTTCTAAGTGACAGTTTATCCTGTCTCTCAGAATAGGTTCCAATAATTTTCCCACTACTGAGGTTAGACTGACCGGTCTGTAATTATTCGGTCTATCCCTCGCTCCCTTTTTAAACAGAGGTACAACGTTAGCAGTTCTCCAATCCTCCGGCACCACACCTGTATCCAGCGAGGACTGGAAAATGATGGTCAGTTTATGCTAGTGATGTCAGTTCTGACAGCCTTGGCTTGGATGCAGCACTCTCACCTCTGAGTCGGACATCATGGGTTTAAGTCCCAATCGAGAAACATGAGCACATAATCTAAACTGACACATCAGTGCAAAACTAGGTGAGTGCTGCACCATCAGAGTCGCTGTCTTTCAGATGAGAAGTTACATCAACACTCTGTCTGCCCTCTCGGGTGGACGCTAAAGATCCCAATTCAAAGAAGAGTAGGGTAGTTCTCCCCGGTGCCTGGCAATATTAATCTTTCAACCAAAATCACTCAAAAAATTATCTTGTCATTATCTCATTGCTGTTTTTGGGGCCTTTCTTTGTGTAAGTTGGTTGCTGCGTTTCCTACATTATAACAGTAGCTACATTTCTAAAGTACTTCATTGGCTGTAAAGTGCTTTGAGATGTTGTGAGTTTCTGAAAGGCACTATACAAATGCAAATATTTCTTATTCTTTGATCAATAAAGACAAAGGGGGAACTTGTCTGAAGTGTGATAGACTGGTACACTGTACTTCGTGCCATTGGTTGAATATTACAGATTTTGGGAATGGATAAATATTAAGAAGCTTTACTTGATTGTCTTCAAGTAATTATTGTGCAACAGCAGAACCACAGTATCTGTATTGAAACACAGACAGAAAATGATTTAATTTGTCACCATTGTCTGAGCCTTGCAAACTCACTTTCCTTTCAACTCACTTTTATCTTGTGTTCAAACAAGACCTTCCCTCAGGAGATTAAATAGTTGGACAAAATCCATTATAGAGTAATTTGTACCTGGTCTATGGAAAATGTGGGATTGATCGATTGAATGGCCTTTTCTTCTTTTAAGCTTTGTCGTGTTATGATTTCCTTAAGTTTTGACCATGTATGAGAAGACAAATCAAAGTCTATTTCTTTTCAAACCGGTCTGCATGCAGCTACATCCCTTCATGAAGCAACAGAAGAATTACTGACAAAGTCTAATTGAAATTCTGTTAACATCGAACACGGCGATCTGCGAATGATTAGAGAAACACAAAGTCTGCTGAGTGGGTCCTTTGTGTTCTCAAATAGGTTGTTACCAGCAAACAGGGTAAGGCCTGCTTCTAGTCAGAGCACCAGTCATGTATAATTGAGCACTATCAGATGAATTTAAACCTTCTGAAATATTGAAGTATTAGTAAGACGGAAAAATGTTCACAAGTATAATTAGCTCTGAACTGGAGCCTGGTAGGTTTAAGTTTGACGTATGTGTATCTTCTCATGATATAAGGATTAAGAGTAGGAAGAGATGTGTAACGTAAAACTTCATTTTTGTCCCTCGGTACTGGAAGTTCTGTGGTCCCAAAGCGCTGCTCTGATCATTAGCTAATGGGTGCATTTAATGCCTGTAAATGCAGGGCATCAATTATCCATTGGGAACAGTGTAAGATGATCACAAATCCAGATACTGTTATGCTTGAAGAGTTGGATTGAGAAATATGCTACTTTCAGAAAGGTATCTGTATTCATGGAGGCTTGAGTCAATTCTGTGTGTTAACTTTGAATGATTTGTTAACATTATCAGGGTAGGCAGAATTGTATGCATTGCACACACCCTCACTCATTCTGATTGTTGTTTGCTTTCAGTAATTCATCTCTGTGAAACTCAAACAGTCCTGCCATTCCTCTAACATTCCTTCATTTCCTTTGAATCTTTTTGAATATAAAATAGGGAGAATACAAGAGCAGGTCAGAGGCTAGGAATCCTGAGGCGAGTAACTCACCTCCTGACTCCCCAAAGCCTGTCCACCATCTACAAGGCACAAGTCAGGAGTGTGATGGTATACTCTCCACTTGCCTGGATGGGTGCAGCTCCAACAACACTCAAGAAGCTCGACACCATTCAGGACAAAGCAGCCCGCTTGATTGGCACCGCATCTACAAACATTCACTCCTTCCACCACCGACGCACAGTAGCAGCAGTGTGTACCATCTACAAGATGCACTGCAGCAATGCACCGGCTCTTTAGACAGTACCTTCCAAACCCGCGACCTCTACCAACTAGAAGGACAAGGGCAGCAAATACATAGGAACACCACCACCTGCAAGTTCCCCTCCAAGTCATACACCATCCCGACTTGGAACTATATTGCCATTCCTTCACTGTCGCTGGGTCAAAATCCCGGAACTCCCTTCCTAACAGCACTGTGGGTCTACCTACCCTAAATGGACTGCAGCGGTTCAAGAAGGCAGCTCACCACCACCTTCTCAAGGGCAATTAGGGATGGGCAATAAATGCTGGCAAAGCCAGTGACGCCCACATCCCATGAATGAATAAAAAAAAAGAAAAGCAGATGCATACTCCAGAAAATGGGCTGCTGGCTCCATAGATTGTCTCAGCTGGATGAGGGGTCACAATGGATCAACTACACTCAAAAACCCTCTTCTACTCCTTATGTTGAGAACACAAATCTATACACATGTATAATCTTCTCCCCTAAAGATGCAATGTAGTTATTCTGAAGAATATGCATGGGAGAGGAAGGGGAAAGTGGGAATCTCTTTGTGGTCAAGTTAGCTCCAAGATGACATGCCCAAAGATGACTGATTGGACTCGAGTCAACCCTCTGTGGCAGACTATTATCCAATACTTGAGTGAAGCAGATCCATGGTAATCTTGGGCATTTTGGATTGACCAGCCAACCTGGTGCAGCCTGTAGGGCAGACCTGCAATTCTTTCCACTCAACTCTAAATAATTGTGCAGACCAGTGCCTTAATGGGCAAGATGACCCCGACTTGACGAGTACCAGAATATTCCGAAACACAAACAAGAAATGCTGGAAATACTCAGCAGGTCTGGCAGCATCTGTGGAGAGAGAAGCAGAGTTAACATTTCAGGTCAGTGACCCTTCATCAGAACTGATGAGTCACCAGAATATTCTATGTTGGTTCTGGTGACTCCAGACCTCAGCGACACCCTCTGTTTTCTTCACAGCAATGTATAATGTAATGTAGGAAGGATTAACTGGTCGCTGGTCAGTCTGAGCCTGTTCTTTAGCTCTTCTCATTATTGGCAAATCCACCATGTTTTGCTTGTATTTTCTGTTTTAATCTCATTGCAGCAAGTTCTGACCTGTCCAGAAAAGTGTCACTTTGCAAAAAGATCGATATTTCAAATAAGAGACCTTTAGAAGTGATCTCGGAAGTCACTTTTAAGAATTTAAGGCAAAATCTTGTGGGCTTTTCAAATGCTTTTGCCAGTCTGAAATTGTACAGAACTTCGGGCCAAGGTGGCTCTGAAACAGTCAGTGGTGATGAGCAAAGTGCTGTCTGTTAGACTGTTAGGCACATTAACTGGTGGGTGCCTGGTTCCCCCGGGCTGTTAATATTGTACATGGATCTCTCGTGCGTTTTCTCGTTCTCCACAGTTTGTACATTAATTTTCCTTTTTGATTGTAGTATCTCACTGACCTGTTATATCACCCAATTGTTTTCCAATAAGCAAATTGTAGACCATTTAACAAGTTCCCTCTTTGTGATTGGTGTATCTTGCCTGTGCCTGCTCTTTCAAAGGGCTACCAATTAGTCCCACACCATGTCTACCCATTTCAAGTATTTATCCAATTTCCTTTTTAAAGTTACCATTGAATCCACTTTCAGGCAGTGCATTCCAGATCATAACAGATTACTGTGTAAAATTTATCCTCTTCTCCGCTCTGGTTCTTTCTGCCAATTACTTTGAATCTGTGAGCTCTGGTTATTGACCCTCCTCTAGTGGAAACAGTTTCTCCCAATGTACTCATAGAGTCATAGAGTTATACAGCACAGAAACAGGCCCTTTGGCCCATCGTGTCTGTGCCAGCTGTCAAGCACCTATCTATTCTAATCCCACTTTCCAGCACTTGGTCCGTAGCCATATATGCTATGGCGTTTCAAGTGCTCATCTAAATACTTCTTAAATGTTGTGAGGGTTCCTGCCTCTACCACCCCTTCATGCAGTGTGTTCCAGATTCCAACCACCCTCTGGGTGAAAAAAGTTTTCCTCAAATCCCCTCTAAATCTCCTGCCCCTTACCTTAAATCCATGGCCCCTGGTTACTGATCCTTCCGCTAAGGGAAAAAGTTTCTTCCTTTCTATCCTATCAATGCCCTTCATAATTTTGTATACCTCAATCAGGACCCCCCTCAGCCTTCTCTGCTCTAAGGAAAACAACCCCAGCCTATCCAGTCTCTCTTCATTGCTGAAATGCTCCAGCCCAAGCAACATCCTGGTGAATCTCCTTTGCACCCTCTCCAGTGCAATCACAATCACAAATTGGTGTACTTGTCCATAGATCACTGAAGGCAGCAGCACAGGTAGATAAGGTGTTAAGGAAGGCATGTGGAATACTTGCCTTTATTAGCCGAAGCATAGAATATAAAAGCAGGGAGGTTATGATGGCGCTGTATAAAACGCTAGTTAGGCCAGTTCTGGTCACCGCACTATAGGAAGGATGTGATTGCACTGGAGAGGGTGCAGAGGAGATTCACGAGGATGTTTCCTGGGCTGGAGCATTTCAGCTATGAAGACAGACTGGATAGGCTAGGGTTGTTTTCCTTAGAGCAGAGAAGGCTGAGGGGGGACCTGATTGAGGTATACAAAATTATGAGGGGCATTGATAGGATTGATAGGAAGAAACTTCTTCCCTTAGTGAAGGGATCAGTAACCAGGGGGCACCGATTTAAGGTAAGGGACAGGAGGTCTAGAGGGAATTTGAGGAAACATTTTTTCACCCAGAGGGTGGTGGGAATCTGGAACACAGTACCTGAAGGGGTGGTAAAGGCAGGAACCCTCATAACATTTAAGAAGTATTTAGATGAGCACTTGAAACCCCGTAGCATACAAGGCTACAGGCCAAGTGCTGGAAAGTGGGATTAGAATAGATAGGTGCTTAATGGCCGCACAGACACGATGGGCCGAAGGGCCTGTTTCTGTGCTGTATAACTCTATGACTCTATGAGTACATTGGGAGAAACTGTTTCCATTCGAGATCCTCTGTACTTCCTAGGGTCCTTCCATCCATTGTATATTTCCTTGCCTTGTTAGTCCTCCCAAAATGCATCACCTCACAATTCTCAGGATTAAATTCCATTCGCCACTGCACTGCCCATCTTACCAGCCCATCTATATCGTCCTGTAATCTAAGGCTTTCCTCCTCACTATTTACGACACCACCAATTTTCGTGTCATCTGCAGATTTACTGATCATACCTCCTATATTCACGTCTAATTCATTAATGTACACTACAAACAGCAATGGTCCCAGCACCGATCCCTGCGGTACACCACTGGTCACAGGCTTCCAATCACAAAAACAACCCTTGACCATCACCCTCTGCCTCCTGCCACGAAGCCAATTTTGGATCCAATTTGCCAAATTGCCCTGGATCCCATGGGCTCTTACCTTCTTAACCAATCTTGATGTGGGACCTTATCAAAAGCCTTACTGAAGTCCATGTCGACTACATCAACTGCCTTACCCTCATTTACACATCTAGTCACCTCCTCGAAAAATTCAATCAAGTTTGTTTGACACCATCTCCCCCTGACCAAGCACTGCTGACTATCCCTGATTAATCCCTGCCTCTCCAAGTGGAGATTAATCCTGTCCCTCAGAATTTTTTCCAATAATTTCCCTACCACTGATGTTAGACTCACTGGCCTGTAATTACCTGGTACTCTATCAAAAGCCTTCATAATTTTAAACATCTCAATTAAATCTCCCATTAACTTTCTCTGCTCTGAGGAGAACAATCCCAACTTCTCTGGTCTCTTCACAGAATTGAAATCCCTCATCCCTGGTATCAGCCTGGTAAAGCCTTCAATACCTTGACACCCTTCCTCATGCTTGGGACCCAGAATTGAACACAGTACTACAGCTGAGGCATAACCGGTGATTTAAAAAGGTTTAGCATAACTCCCATGCTTTTGTACTCTTATACCTCTATTTCGAAAGCCAAGGATGATGTATATTTTTCTTAACAGCCTTATCAAGTTGCCAGTGTCTTGACTACTTTGAGACGAAGAAATTAAATTCATGTACATGCTCTGTCAGCTATTTGGAAATAGATATGAAAGATCTATTGCACTGACCCCTTTTTGTATTATTTTGCACTCACCTGGGTCTTTACTTTTCAGAATTCTTCTGTTGCTTAGTTACTTGCTCCACTATCTTTCCTTTGCTTCTCCCTGCATTGCTCCCAGCTGGAGTGGGAGGTGGTAGGCAAGCAAACTACTTGATACTTCTCTCACAGTTGGTGTTTAACCAAATATTAGGAGATTGGCCAGAGTAGCCCAGGGTGAGTGATCTGGTGATTTTCTTTTCCCTTCCCTCCATGTGGATAAGGACTTGCTCCACATGGGCACTTCTTCTGACAGTCCAGCTGAGAATGGGAAATTGCTGTATGAGGAAACTTGGCTGTATGAGTGAGTATCTTATCACTCTGTAATACAGAGTGTTGAAGTGTCAACCTGCAACATTACCTGAAAAAACAACCAGACTTTAAAAATGTGTCCATAGGGAACTGGGTAGTGCAGTGGATTAGGCGCTCCCTTTTATATCTGGGAATTGACTTTTTATCTCTAGCTTAGACTGATGGGATGACAATCTCCTTTGTCTGCTGGAACAAGGGTCCTACATGAAATGTGTTCCTAGTGGGTGTGAGCATAAAGCTTTGTCTAACTTAAAACTAATTGGCAATGTCACTCACAAGCCACAGTTTAGCCGGCAGGGGAAATGGCTGCAGTGAAGGGACACTAGAGCGAGATGGTGTAGTCTAGTGAGGCACATTGTTAGGGTATAGTAGAGGGTGCTTTGCTCTCCATTCAGCTGTGCTGCACCCAGCCTGAGAGTGCTACACTTGGTGCCAGAAATGAAAAGTGTTCCATTTTCCAGCACTAACATCTTTCACATTGCTAAGCGCAACATTTTTAAGGAAAATAGTACAGGTCCACTTGCTATGGTCTCTTGCGCTACCGCAGACCTGTGTCTCATCATTGTAATCCTCATTCCATCCTCTTGTTTTGCTGCTTTCCTGTACCCATCTTGTCCTCCTCCAACCAATAGGATAGGAGAGTCCATTCCATAGACACTCCCACTTTCATTCATATCCTTACTGGAAAGTGCACGTGGGGATGTCAGTTGAGGATGCAATTCCCAATTGGGCTTTTCTATTATGCCCCCTCCCCTCTCCCCAACTCACTGTCAAATGACCTGTCAAGACTCACACATGGAGTATAGTCACTTGGGTAAGGCACTGGAGTGCAGCCAGTGCTTGTAAAATTTTAACTCAGCATAAGGAAAAGAGGGATAAAAAGGGAAAAGTAGGGAATAATTCTGTCCTGTGTTAACCAGCAAGGTGGGGTGTATGCCAACAGTGTCTCCATGGTGATTATTCACTTTTCATTTTATCCCTTCCCCCCACCCCCCCCCCCCCCTTCATAAGGTTGAGCATTCTCTCATCAAAATGTATTTGATTTTGCATCAGTTAAAAACTTAAAACTCTCTCTATAAAGACTAGCTTGGTTCCAGTGGCAAGATCAAGCCTGGTGTTTGAACTTGGGTCATTTGAATGGGGGATTTGGTTGAGGGATAGACTCTCAATTCATCGAACTAGAATGAGGCTGATTCACTGCTAAAACAGAGTTTGATAACTTAATTTTGTGGATTGCTTAAAGAAAGTATATTACTGTCAATATAGGTTGAGAGAGTTCATACCACTTTTTCTGAATTATCTCACTAACTTTTACTGGAATGGCGGATGAAAAGAAATCATTTGGGCTTTTCGTGGGATGGGAGCTGCTGAGCTTGGTCTGGTCATTGGATTCGTACATTACAACATTTCATCATCTGGAAAGCACTTTGGGATGACATGAGGTTGTGAAAGACACTATATAAATGCAAGTCTTTCTTTATTACCTTAGGTTAAACATTAGCGCCCTCTACAGCTTAGTGCAGGCCATAGAGATGTCTACATAGAAACATAAAAGAAAGAGAAAAAGATTTACGGCACAGAAGGAGGCCATTCGGCCCATTGTGTTTGTGTTGGCCGACATAAAGCTAACCAGTCTTTACCACCTTCCAGCTCATGTCCATTGCCCTGTCGGTTACAGCACCTCAAGTGCATATCCAAGTGCTTTTTAAAAATGTGATGAGGGTTTCTGCCTCTACCACCCTTTCAGGCAGTGAGTTCCAGATACTCCCCACCATATTCTGAGGTTTTTTTTATTCGTTCATGCAATGTGGGCATCGCTGGCTAGGCCAGCATTTATTGCCCATCTCTAATTGCCCTTGAGAAGGTGGTGGTGAGCTGCTTTCTTGAACCGCTACAGTCCTTGGTGTGTAGGTACACTCACAGTCCTGTTAGGAAGGAGTTCCAGGATTTTGACCCAGTGGTAGTGAAGGAATGGCGATATAGTTCCAAGTCAGGATGGTGTGTGGCTTAAAGGGGAACTTGCAGGTGATGGTGTTCCCATATATCTGCTGCCCTTGTCTTTCTAAGTGGTAGAGGTCACGGGTTTGGAAGGTGCTGTTGAAGGAGCCTTGGTGCGTTGCTGCAGTGCATCTTGTACATGATACACACTGTGTATTGGTGGTGCCAATCAAGTTGGCTGCTTTGTCCTGTATGGTATTGAGTTTCTTGAGTGTTATTAGAGCTGCACCCATCCAGGCAAGTGGAGAATATTCCATCACAGTTCTGACTTGAGCCTTGTTGATGGTGGTCAGGCATTGTGAAGACAAGAGGTGAGTTGCTCACGGCGGAATTCCCAGCCTCTGACCTGCTCTTGTAGCCACAGCATTTATGTGGCTGTTTCTGGTTCTGGGCAGTTCAATTTCTAGTCAATAGTAACTCCCAGGATGGGGGATTCAGCAATGGTAATGCCATTGAACATCAAGGACAGATGGTTAAATTATCTCTTTTTTGAGCTGGTCATTGCCTGGCACTTGTCTGGCATGAATATTACTTACCACTTATCAGCCCAAGCCTGGATGTTGTCCAGGTCTTGCAGCAAATGGACTAAAGCCTGGCTCGGGTATAAAATTAAAACCCGACCTGGGCCCGACCCGACCACAGCCAACCCGAACTCGACCCAGGCCCGAGTCCTTTAATTTTTTTTTGTGCGCGACCCAACCCACCTGACACGAATATCGTTCATCCGCTCCGGCAGCAGGCTGTTCCTGCAGATGGAGTTATGGGGAATCATGGGTAAGCTTGATCCCCGTGACGTCTCGGAAGCAGCACTGTCCAGTCCGACACGGCCCGAGCCCGAATGCTGGACTCGGAATATAGACCCAACCCGACCCAAACCCGACACATATAGTCGGGCCTTGTCGGGTTCAGGTCGAATAGCCAAGCTTTAATATGGACACGGGCTGCTTCAGTATCTGAGGAGGAACTCCTGCAGTGATGTCCTGCGAGCTGAGATGATTGACCTCCAAAAACCTTTGTGCTAGGTATGACTCCAACCAGCAAAGAGTCTTCCCCTGATTCCCGTTGGTGCTAATTTTGCTAGGGCTCCTTGATGCCACACTCGGTCAAATGTTGCCTTGATGTCAAGGGCAGTCACTCTCACCTCACCTCTTGAGTTCAGCTCTTTAGTCCGTGTTTGAACCAAGGCTGTGATGAGGTCAGGAGCTGAGTGACCCTATCGGAACCCAAACTGAGTGTCAGTGAGCAGGTTATTGCTGAGCAAGTGCCACTTGATAGCACTGTCAACGACCCCTTCCATCACTTTCCCGATGATCGGGAGTAGATTGATAGGTTGGTAATTGGCCAGGTTGGATTTGTCCTGCTTTTTGTGCACAGGACATACCTGGGCAATTTTCCACATTGCCGGGTTGATGCCAGTGTTGTAGCTGTACTGGAACAGCTTGGCTAGGGGCGTGGCTAGTTCTGGAGCACAGGTCTTCAGTACTATTGATGGAATATTGTCAGGCCCCATAGCCTTTGCAGTATCTTCAACCGTTTCTTGATATCATGTGAAGTGAATCGGATTGGCTGAAGACCGGCATCTATGATGCTGGGGACATCAGGAGGAGGTCAAGATGGATCATCCGTTTGGGACTTCTGACTGAAGATGGACGCAAATGCTTCAGCATTTTCTTTTGCACTGATGTGCTGTGCTCCCCCATTGTTGAGGATGGAGATATCTGTGGAGCCTCCTCCTCCTGTCAGTTGTTTAATTGTCCACCACCATTCACGACTGGATGTGGCAAGACTGCAGAGCTTAGATCTGATCTGTTGTTTGAGGCATTGCTTAGCCCTGTCCTTTGCATGCTGCTTCCGCTGTTTGGCATGCAAGTAATCTTGTGTTGTAGCTTCACCAGGCTGACACCTCATTTTTAGGTATGCCTGGTGCTGCTCCTGGCATGCTCTTCTGCACTCTTCATTGAACCAGTGTTGGTCCCCCAGCTTGATGGTAATGGGAGGGTTGGGTATATACTGGGCCATGAGGTTACAGATTGTGGTTGAATACAATTCTGCTGCTGCTGATGGCCCACCACGCCTCATGGATGCCCAGTTTTGAGTTGCTAGATCTGTTCGCAACCTATCCCATTTAGCACGGGGGGTAGTGCCACACAACACGATGGTGGGTACCCTCAATGTGAAGACGGGACTTGGTCTCCACAAGGACTGTACGGTGGTCACTCCTACCAATACTGTCATGGACAGATGCATCAGCGACAGGTAGATTGGTGAGGATGAGGTCAAGTATATTTTTCCCTCTTGTTGGTTCCCTCACCAGCTGCTGCAGACCCAGTCTAGCAGCTATGTCCTTTTGGACTTGACCAGCTCAGTCAGTAGTGGTGCTACTGAGCCACTCTTGGTGATGGGCATTGAAGCCCGTGCTACCCTTACTACTTCTTCCAATTGATGTTCAACATGGAGAATCACAGATTCATCAGCTGAGGAGTGGGGGGCAGTAGGTGGTAATCAGCAGGAGGCTTCCTTGCCCCTGTTGACCTGATGCCATGCGACTTCATGGGGTCCGGAGTCGATGTTGAGGGCTCCCAAGGCAACTTCCTTCTGACTGTATACCACTGTGCCACCATCTCTGCCGGTGGGACAGGACATACCCAGAGATGGTGATGGTCATGTTTGGGACATTGTCTGTAATGTATGATTCGGTGAGTATCACTATGTCAGGCTGTTGCTTGATTAGACTGTTGGACAGCTCTCCCAATTTTGGCACACCCCCCCAGATGTTAGTAAGGAGCACTTTGCAGTCAACAGGGCTGTGTTTGCCGTTGTCATTTCCGCTGCCTAGGTTGATGTTGGGTGGTCCATCCAGTTTCATTCCTTTTTTTAGGCTTTGTAGCAGTTAGATACAACTGAGTGACTTGCTAGGCCATTTCAGAGGGCATTTAAGAGTCAACCACATTGCTGTGGGTCTGGAGTCACATGTAGGCCAGACCAGGTAAGGACGGCAGGTTTCCTTCCCTAAAGGGCATTAATGAACCAAATGTGTTTTTATAACAATCGACAATGGTTTCACGGGCACTAGTAGACTAGCTTTGAATTCCAGATTTATTAACTGAATTCAAATTTCACGATCTGTTGCAGTGGGATTTGAACCCACATCCCCAGAGCACTAGCCTGGGGCTCTTAGTTACTAGTCTAGTGACATTACAACTATGCCACTTCTCAAGTGTACAAAAGAGTGCCAAAATTACTCCTCAACTCCCCTCTAATACTTCTCCCAATTAATTTAAATCTATGCCCTCTGGTTATTCACCTCTCTGCTAATGGAAATAGGTGTTTCCTCTCCACTTGATCTAGGTCCCTCATAATTTTATACACCTCAATTAAATCTCCCCTCGGCTCTTCTGTTCCGCAGAAAACAGTCCCAGCCTATCTAATCTTTCCTCATAGCTAAAATTCTCCATTCATGGCAACGTCCTCATAAATCTCTTCTATGCCCTCTCTAGCATGATCACATCCTTCCTGTAATGCAGTACTCTAGCTACAGTCTAACTATGTGCACCATCAGCCCTCCCAGCCAGAGCCAATGGTGTGTGGTTCTGGAAGATATGAAGGAGAAAAATAAGAAAAAAATGTACATTGCTTGGTTCATGATGAGGGTTAAACCTGTATGAAAACAGTCCAAGCTTCTGAATATTCCTCAACTGTTTGAGCACAGAGTTTAGGGAATATGTCCTACGTAATATGATATATCCTGTAAGAACTCCATCTCCGCATTCCCACATTGTCACCTGAGGACTATCCTTGGCCTCTTAAGTATTCCACATCTACGTGCAACCTCTTGGTGACATTTTCCTTAGGCATAAGCTCAGCTTTCACATGTATGCTGATGACATCCATTTCTACCTTGACTCCACAACCTTCAACTCCACGTCCACCATTGTCCACATTCACTAACTTGCCCAACATTTCAAGATTGCAGGATGATAGTGAAGGTGTAAGGCCATTGTGAAGTAACCTACAGACTCGCCACTGCAGTATCTATTTAATTATTAAATGATTCTACGGTTCTTTCCCTCTGTGTCTCTCTCTGGAATTCTGTTCCATGTATTGATCACTCTTTGTATGAAATAGAATTTCCTGCTATCAGTCCTAAAATTATCTTTCACTTGTTTGAATGTTCGTTCCCTTGTTTTCCTCCTGCAATTTAACTTAAAGTAATATTCATTTCAGGTTACTTTTTGTATTTCTTTAATAATCTTATATGCATATCCAGTTGGGAATGAACTAGAACTTTCTCTGACTCAATAATGGCAAGTAAAAAAAGCATTCAGTTTGTCTCCTACCATAACTTACCCATCCTAGCCTCTAAACCCAGTCCTGGTCCTGGCTGTTTGCTCAGAGTGAAACTGGTGATGTGCACCTTTAATGTTGCATTTTGACCTTGAGCTCAATTTTAAACCCCATATCCATCACCAAAAACACCTACTTCCATCTCTAAAATATAAGCTATCTCTACTCGCACCTTACCCCACTACCATTAAAACTTATCCATGCCTTTCTCACTCCAGGTTCGATTTCTCCAACACTCTCCTTGCCCGCCACCCAAGCATCACTGGACATAAAGCATAATTCATCCAGGTCTCTGCTATCAACATCTTTACCTGCAATAAATGCTGCTCGCCTATTATCCTTCTCCTTGTTGACCTCCATCGCTCACTCAATACATTCATAAATTCATAATTCATAATTCATAATTATCATCTCCATTTACAATCCATCTGTGACATTGCAACTCCTTACATTTGTAATTTCATCAGTTCTTATGTGCATACTAATACCCTCCGCTTTTCTGGCTCTTATTACGAGTGCACCCTCTCTCACCCTGCACCATCTTCACTAGCGGAGCTTTCTGCTGTCTTGGCCCAACACCCTAGAATTCTCTCTTGAAACCACTCTGCCATGTGAGCTCTTTCATCACTTTCAAAAGCCTCCTGAAAATATCCCTCTTTGACTACATCTTCGGTCACTTCCTATAAGTCTACTACTAATGCTCTGCATCCATTTTCTATCTTCTTGTTAAGTGCTTTGGGATGCTTGCCATGTTAAAAGTACTATCCAATTGCAGGTTATTGTTGTGGCTGTAGATTCAAACATTTATGCCTGCAGCAGATGGTTTGGTGGGGAAATGCACTATATGATATAACATTAAGCCATAGAGATGAGGGCAGCAGTTGGGGTGCTCCAATTGACTTCAAGACAAGGGTGGAGGGAAATATTCAATTGAAGCCACAATACCATCTAGTGTGGACATCAGATGAGAGACCAGGAACAGGCTCACCTACTATGCTTTCTACAGTCAAGTAAACTGTTGACCTTTTCTAGGTCCACACGTAAATATTGGCCACTTAGCTGTACCCAGCAAGAAGCCATGTGTACAAGAGAGGAAAACAGGAGGAAAGGAAAAGGATTATTTTGTGTGATTAATCACATATTGATTTCTTGGATTTTGGTATAGTATGTTATGATCTGGTCAAGTTTTTTTATTCTGTCATGGGATATGGGCGTCGCTGACAAGGCCAGCATTTATTGCCATCCCTAATTGCCCTTGAGAAGGTGGTGGTGAACCGTGTTCTTGAATCGTTGCAGTCCATCTGGTGCAGGTACACCCACAGTGCTGTTAGTAAAGGAATTCCAGGAATTTGACCCAGCGACAGTGAAGGAACGGCGATATAGTTCCAAGTCAGGATGGTGTGTGGCTTGGAGGGGAACTTGCAGGTGGTGGTGTTCCCATGCGCCTACTGCCCTTGTCCTTCTAGGTGGGTTTGGAAGGTGCTGTCGAAGGAACCTTGGTGAGTTGCTGCAGTGCATCTTCTAGATGGTGCGCACTGCTGCCACTGTGTGTTGGTGGTGGAGGGAGTGAATGAGGTGCTGATCAAGCGGACTGCTTTGCCCTGGATGATGTCGAGCTCCTTGAGTGTTGTTGGAGCTGCACCCATCCAGGCAAGTGGAGAGTATTCTATCACACTCCTGAACAATAAACTTTTCATTTTCAGCTTGTGTCCTGCACTTGAAGAAGTTGAGGTGAGATGAGTTTGAAGTCATTCATTTACTACTGGAATCTTTGAGCTTTTTATTTCTGGTCACTTATTAAATCTGTTGGTTTCAGTTGTCGTCAGTGAAATAGCCACATTCATTTAGAATTAATTAGTAACAGTTCTCAATTTTAAGAACACAGGAATGACTAATAAACTACAAGTTAAAACTCCTTGTTTATTGCGCTGAGTGAGGTGCTATCACCCAGCTAATGGGTCTCATGCAGCTGGCAACAGCTCCAAAGTAAACTTGCTGGAAACCCCAAGGCTAGCTGCCAAGAACACTGAGAACCCACTGAATTAGCAGTCTGGAATTTGCTTTGCCTTGCCATGTGATATGCAGTCTGCCCACCCTCCATTGCTGATGAGGATGCATGGGCAGAGACTCTCTCGGTTCTCTTCCTTCTCCCCACCACCAGTAGGCACAGAGAAATACGTGCTTAGAAGCTGCTCCCACTCTCCCTTGGATCCTACCCAATCATGTTGCAATGAAATCAACTTTTTCTTGCCGCCCACCACCCCCTCCCCTCCCCCGTCCATTGTTCTTTTTCTCTTCCTTCCTGAAAAGTGTTGATTTTTGCTGTGGTGGTACATGTCTGCAGGTACCTTCCATTACCCCCTCCACACAGGCACATGTCAGTACCCATATAGAGCACTTTCATAGACTTTCACCATTGGACATGTCACAACCAAACCTGACCCTGTCCTCAGCAACTGCATAAGTGCACTTTCCGCTAGAGGGCAGCTCACTGGACAATTAGGAATGGAAACCCTGGCTGTTCCCTCCCCCCTGCCCCACCCACTCAGGGAACACAGCATGGACTGGGATCTTCTTGATCCATATGGCTGAACGCTAGGCCAGATGGTACCTTTATCCATTGAGTCAATGGGACGGAGTGGATGGGTGATGGTGTTTCTCTTAACTCCTATAATGTTAATCCATCAGTTGCAGACATTTTTCATGCTATTTCTGTTACTAGTTTACCTCCTGTGGCCTTGCACACGGGTAGCCCAAATCAAGTACTGTCTTCAGCTCCAGCAGTGTTAGAAGGTGGTAATTATATCAAGGCAAGGGCAGGGAGAGGAGGAGTTAGAGGCAGCAGGAGAGAGTGGGGGTTAAGTCCATGGAAGGGGGAAGGGGAGGGGTTTGTGACATTACCTCAGTGGAGGAGACAAACAGAAAACTACCTCAGTGAAGGGGTGTTGGAAAAATATTGAATTGGAAGGTGGGGCGACCTGATTTTCCAATATTTTAAAATTGCACAGATCCTAATTTTATTGATTTGCCCTGATTTAAAAAAAATGTTGGTCTCAATTTTTCAAAGAGTGACGAAGCTCCGATAGTGCAAGTTTGTAGAGGCCCCAATTTCTGTTTTAGAAAGGGTTTACGTGTACCGACACGATTTTTTCATTTCTGAACAAGTACTGAATACTGCATCTTTTTTCCTGATATAAGGCATTGTAGGGTTACTAATATTAACAGCGATGAACATGAAAAACCCACATCAAGCGCCACCTGCAAGTTTAACAGGTATTGCAAGTAAATGTGAACAACTTTGACTGATTTTCCATAGCATCAGACGGACGTCGGCGTTTTCAATGCACTGTGAAACTGAATGTTGTGATCTATCTAACAGTTTGAATATATAATAGATGTAGCTTCTCTCTGCAACATTTTATTTTTTTCTGGAGCCAGCTAGTAGGTGCTAGCTGATCCATGTGGTCATCCATCTGATGCAATGAACAGTAAGCATCTGTTTGCTGTAAGAACATTAGGTAATGCGACACCAATGAGAATTGAAGACCCTCAAGAGATAAGTCCCTTGACCTTGCTCTTTTTTTTTCAGGAATCGGCGCTTTGAATGTAGTGCAGTAGTTACTGGAGATTGCATCATGCTTCAGCGGTGCTGCAGACACAGGCAACATCCCGAACATCCATCAGGTGACTTCCCCGAATCAATGGATGAGACTCAGAGAGATCGGCAAGGGCAGCTATTCCTGTGATCTGAGCACTCAGCGAGAGTGCCTGAGTCATCCCCATCCAGTGCGTCTTTGTGCCTGGCATTAATGAGAGACAATTTGTAACTGAGGTCAATTCTTAAGCACGGTAGTCTGGAAAGAATTAACAATAAATTGGGCTTGGGAAACCGGAAGCCTATCTAATTTAGTATGCGGAGATTAATTAAATGTAATTTGATAATGCAGTCTGCCTGGTGCAGGCTCAGCCTGAAAGTAGTCACTTAGCTGACGCAAGCTAGTGCAATGGCCTTGTTCGCAATGGCGGCAGCAACTAAGTATGGGAAAGAAATATTTCTGGTTTAAAAAATAATATATTCAAATATTGTCAAAAATGAAATGATGTTGCCAGATTTAGCGCTTACCCTTTTTGTTCAAAGGAAATAACTATTCAAAACCTAAAGCCGGTTTAATGATTTTGACCTTGGTTTTTATATGTTCATAACACAGGTTGGATTTATTACAGGACCAGAAAGTACAAACAAGCTATTCAACAAAACATCAGTGCTGCCTCTAACAGTAAATTTCAAATTGTGGCCACTATCTGCACTGATACAGCAATGGGCACTAAGAGTATCCTCTACTAAGTTTAAAACATCTCACAACTTCACCGTATCTGTACCAAAAAACAAACCTTCATCTGAACTGCTGAAAGTCCCAAAGGGACTTAAACAGGAAACTTCTACATTTGGGGATGCAAATATATTAATAATTTTATTTAGAACTTTACATTCCTCCGACTCCAGTCTCTTATATATCCTTCACTCCACTTTGGCAGCTCTGCCTTCAACTGCCTAGGCCCCATGCTCTGGAGTTCCCTTCACCTCTCCACCTCACTCTTTTCCATTAAAACCTTAAAACCCACCTCCTTGACCAAACTTTTGGTCACCCCTCCAATATGCCCTTTGTCTTGATGTCCGTTTATTTCTGATTCTGCCTTTGTGAAGTGATTTGGACATGTGTCTACGCTAGAAGCACTATATTGATGTAAGTTGTTGTATTTCTTTCTCCAATTTTTTCCCCTCTTCTCCGTAAGGTTCATAATGTGGTATGGATCAAATGATGTCAGCAGTCTTCCAGTGCCTCATCTAACTGGTGAGTCTAGCCAGTGAGTGCCAGCGTGTAGAGGGTATGAAAGCCAAGCCCGATCTTGCCCTTGCCTGGCATTCACATGTGTGTGTTTCCCAACAAGAATCACTGATTCGTAGACCGGATGTACCAAGGGCATTTAGAATACCTCTACTGCTGCCCTGACTAAGATCAGTGAATAGAGTATCAAGGATCTGACAAAGGCCTTTCCTGGTGTATATGGCACCATTTTGAATACAAGCTCCAGGTTTAATCCAGTGTAATATTGAGGTAGTGCTGCACCACAGTCTTTTCGATGAAGCGTTAAACCAAGGCCCCATTTACCCTCTCAGGTGGACCTAAAATTCCCATGGGATTATACAAAGAAGAACAGAGGAGCTCTCCCCAGTGTCCTGGCCAATATTTATCACTCAACCACCATCCCCAAAACAGATGAGCTGCTGTTTGTGGAATCTTGCTGTGCATAAATTGTCTGCCACATTTCCCACATTACTTCAGTGATGAAACTTCATTGGCTATCAAGCACTTTGGAAAGTCCTGAGGTTATGAAAAGTACTATATAAATCCAAGTCTTTCTTTCATATCTTGCTACTTAACAACTGAGCTATTCGGTAAGCTTGAATTTTTCTTGGAGGATCTCCCACTTCTGCTTTCTCCTTTTCTGTGGTTGAGAAGATGGGGGTAGGTGACTTTCTCCCAACCTTTTGCCATTGTCATTCATACTGGTCACTGGAAGACATGCAACAGAGGCCTGGGGGGAGATTTTAACCATCGGGCAGTAATTTGATAGTGCTGGTGGGAGGACCAGTCCATTTTGAGGAATGGACCTCATTACCATGGTACTGGCAGGCTGCGGCTGCCAAATTAGCTCCTCTCTGCTGTTTGGTGGCGCTGGAAGGGGGAATCGATGATGGAGGAGGGAAGCAGTGATCCACCTTATTCTTATAGAGCCCAGAGGAAGAGCACTCATCATCTTCTGGCCCAACAAACATGATATTAACTTTACTGTTTTTGGTCCTCTTCAGCCATGCTGCTAGGTAAAACTGGGCGGAGTGTTCAGCAAAATGGCAGTAGTGGTTGTACGTATGTCTTAAGAACCTTATCAGCATGTTAAAAGGCATTGCTCTTTGAAAGAGGGGACACACCTACCAGCAGAGTTGGCCCCTTTCAGGATGGCGTCGGCCTGACTTGTGCCTTGTAGATGGTGTTTTGTCAAATGAAGGGAACAGATTTGCCAAATGCTTCTTCACAATACTAGTGTCATAGGAACATGAGTGGTCCATTCAGTCCCTCGAGCCTATTCCACCATTCAATAAGATCATAGCTGATGTGTATCTTAACTCCATCCGCCTGCCTTGGCTCCATATCCATTTATACCCTTGGCTAGTGAAATTCTATTGCTCTCAAATTTAAAATTATTAGTTGAGCTGGCATTAACTACTTCACGTGGGAGAGAGTTCTAAACTTCTACCGCCCTTTGCATGAAGAAGTGTTTTGTAACTTCCCTTCTCAATGGTCTATCTCTGATTTTAAGGTCATGTCCCCTTGACCTAGACTCTCCCACCAGTGTAAAAGGTATCTCTCTAGCGAATCTATTAATTCCTTCCCAAATCCTAAATTCCTCAATCAAATCATCTTTAACCTATATTCAAGGGAATACAACATTAGTTAATGTAATCTCTTCTCATAATCTAACTTTTGGAGTCTTGAGAAAATTCTGGTGAATCTACACTGCACTCCTTCCGAGGCCAGTATATCCTTTCTAAGGTGTGGTGCTCAGAATTGTACACAGTACTTCAGTTGTGGTCTGACTAGGGCTTTGTATAACTAGAACAAACCTTGCTCTCCTCTAACTCTCCAGTGATAAAGGCTAACATTCCATTAGCCTTTTGATTATTTTTTGTATCTGACTTCTATATATTAGTAGTAGTTCCATCATTGAATTAGATCATGGCTGATCTGTACCTCAACTCCATTTACTCACTTTTGTTCCATATACCTTGATACCCGAACTGAACAAAAATCCATCAATCTCAGTCTTGAAAATTTCAGTTGACCCAGTATACGTGGCCTTTTGATGGAGAGAGTTCCAGGCTTCCACTACCTTTTGTGTTAACATTTGCCTCCTGCTTTAACTGCTAAATAGCCCAGCACTAATTTTAATGTTATGCCCCCTTGTTCTGGATTTCCAACTAGAGGAAATAGTTTCTCTCTATTTACCCTATTAACTCTCTTCATCATTTTAAAGATAACCCCTCAAACTTCTAAACTCAGGGGAATACAAACATATCCTCATAAATTTAATCATGCAAACCCTGAAATTGTACTGGTGAATATGTGCTGTACCCAAGGCCAATATGTCCTTCCTGATGTGCGGTGTCTAAAATTGAAAGCACTGCTCCAGATATGGTCTGACCAGTTGGTTGCCATTCCTTCCATCTACAAAAGATGAGCACACGGCAAACAATCCATTTAGGTGGGGTATCTTCTCTTGGTGCACCTTTGCTGATGGCTGTGAAGGCCAATCCTTGAGAGGCAGGTTCTGCCACAAGTGCTGCATGTGAAGCTGCCAAGTGACACTGAGAGTTGTTTTTGATGTTGGCCACTGTTGCCAAGCTGCTGTAGCAACTGGTCATCGTGGTAGTGCACACCAGTCCACAAGAAATGTTGCCATTTCCCTCTTTCGCCAGCAACTGACTCCCTGGTGTGATAGTCGACATTTAGGGCCTTCAGGTCACACTAGTAACTATCCTTGAAGCGGAGCTTTGGGTACCCCACTGGTCGTCTGGCCCAGGCTACCTCACCATACAGAAAATCCTTGGGTATGCAACCTTCTTCTGTCCTGTGGACGTGTCCGATCCACCAAAGCCACCTCTGTTGATTAGTACCAACACACTTGGGAGCACTACCTTTGAGAGGACTGCAGCATTTGTGATTTTGTCCTGCCAGGATATACCCATAATGCACCGCAGACAGCGTAGATGAAAATTATTGAGCTTCTTTTCCTGGTAGCTGTAAGTCGCCCATGTTTCACAGTCATACAGCAAGGTGCTGAGAACGCAGGCCTTATAAACCATCAGCTTGGTCCTAAGGGTCAGCTTATCCCATGTGCGTTTCGCAAGTTGGCCAAAGTTGGTAGCTGCTTTCCCTATGTGTGTATCAAGCTCAGCATCAAGGGACAGATTGTCTGTCACCGTGCACCCAAAGCAGCAGAATTTACTAACCACTTCCAGTGGGGTATTATTTAGTGTGAATAAGGGCAGAGATGCAACACCTTCTCCCAGGACCACGGTTTTCTTGATGCTTATAGTCAAGGAGAACAAATTACAGGCATGGCAGAGACAGTTGTTACGACCAGGTGAGAAAGAGGTCTAGGGTTTCCTTTCAGCCTTCACCTGTTCTTACTGTAACAGGGTTTAATTTTAAACACACCGTGTTTTTAGCTCCCTCTTGGTGAATCCTTGTTCATGGCTTTCCAATTATAAGGCAAAGAAACCAGCACAAACGGGTCTTCTTGGGTTCAAAGAAGAAAAGTTAAAATTTATTAAACTTAAACTCTAATTCCGTTAATGCTTACAGATACACGACGCGCCCTTGCTAGCATGCATACACGATACACACTTGCAAATAGAGACAGAAAAGAGCAGAAGAAAAATAAAGTGGGCAAGTTTGAGGCAATATCTGAAGAGTTTTTGTTACGTGTCTTCGAGCTCACTGTAGAGTCCTTGATTGTAGGTAGATCTTGCTTTTCGTTGGAGCCCAGTATTCTTCTTAAACCTTGTTCGCTGTAGGAGACTTTTTCTCTTGGGGTTCATATGTCTTCAGTGAATTCACAGGCTTGTGAGAGAGAGTTGGGAGCAGACAGGAGAGAGTTCTTCTCAGTCCAGGAGCAAACAGACATTCTCAGTTCAAACTGTTTGTACAATTCAGAAAACCCCAGGTTGCCAAGCAGGTTAGTCATGTGACTAACAGGTCTGATCACGTTTTGGATTGTATCATCTTAGCAGTCTCTGGAATGCTCCTCTTACACATAATACCTGGTGATCAAGGTCCATTGTGGGTTGAATGTGTCATTGAATGTCCATTGTTTCTATTTAATAAGAACTAGCTACATTTCAGTTGAGCAGGTAGAGCGAGCATGTGGCTTCGCTAGGACTGCAGGGTGCTATTGATTACACAATGGTGCTGCATGTCAACTCTTCCCTACACCAGAACTGAAAGGGATTCACTTCTTCAATGTCCAGCTGTTGTATGACCATAGACCGTGCATCATGTAGGTCAATGTCCAGTATCCTAGTAGCAGTCATGATGCCTTCATTCTGCAGCAGTTCTCAGTGCCAGCTGCATTTGAGTCACCATGGCAAATGAAGGCGTGGCTACTGAGCACAAGGGATATCTGCTGATGACATGATTGATGATTCCAGTGTGCAACACATGCACACGTGCCCAGGATGCATACAATGAATGTCATGCTGCCACAGAAAATGTGATAGAACAGACCATTGGCATGTTGAAACAATCTTTCCACTGCCTGGACCGCTCTGGAGGAGGCCTGCAGTATTCAGAGTGGGTGCTGCGATTCATGGTGGTCTGCTGCATGTTGCACAACCACGCATAATGCTAATCCTGGACTACCGACCTCTTTCAGTTATTTTCAGCTGTTTTATAGGGCAGCCTTTGCCACCAGCTATACGGAGAGCAGCTGAGGAGGAGCAGCATGAGGAGGAAGAGGAGAAGGAAGGGAGAAAGCAACACAGACAACCCCTTTCTGCCTGGGCTATCCATGGCAGGTTGGGTTAAAATTGACCCCATCTGTTTCTGACGATAGTTTCCTGTAACTTCTCCTCAACTGATGTTAAACTGACGGGTCTATAGTTACCTGATTTCTCTGTCCCTCCGTTCTTAAATAATGAAGTGGCATTTCCCAGTTTCTAATCCATTCCCGTATGTGGAGAGCCTCGAAAAATGATGATTAACGCATCTGCAATTTCCTCACCTATTTCTTTTAATACTTGGGGTAGAAGTCATCAGGTCCTGTGGATTTGTCTATTTTAGGTCCTTCAAAACAACTGAAAATAACTAAAAGAGGCCTATAGCCCAGGGATTAGCAGTATGAATGGTAAATGCTCACCCCTGGGATGGTTTGTTAGAAACTGCGGGAAATTACAGGCAGCTGTGATCAGTCACATTGACACTAATGTGAGGAAGCTTCTTGCACGACACAGGCATCAGCATGTTCATTTTTGTTTTGGTGTTTTCCAATTTGCTCCTGCTCTTGTCTTGACCACACTGACTCCTGCTGGGTAAAGGTTTCAACAGACATCAGCAGCCCTCGGTTACTTTGCTCAAGAGACCATTTTTTTTATGATGAACTGTGTGAGCAAGGACAGTGAGCATAAGCAGATTATTTGTCAGGCAAAGCCAAGTTCGATCCTAGCCTCATTTGCCATCTGCACATTTGCAACCGGAGTCACTGGGTGATTTGTAACTAGGAGCGCTGAGGCCAATTGTCATATTTTTACTGCCACCTGTTGAGATCAACACAGAGCAGTAATTAAACCCTGACCATATTTTCCTGCTCCCTACTTTGTCACTGTGCAGATATGGAAGCCACCTGGCTTATTTTAGCACGGCACACATTGCCAGTGCTCTATAGACCAATAGATGCTTTTCAATGGAAACATTCATTGATTGCCTTGTCCTAAAGTAAACTGGAGGGTTTATGGCTGTATGTATTTTGGGGAAAATATAATGACAGTATTTGATAAATAGAGTGTCTCACCTAATATTGCAATATTATTGAATGCCATTCATCATTTTTATTTAGAAAGGTATGTAGAACACAGTTCCCTAATCCCCAATACAGAAACTGAAAATTTGCTCACCACACAAAAACAAAGGTGAAGGCCATGAGTGCAGAAAATAGCCAATTTCACATTGTGTCACCCCACGCCGTGAGGAAGCTTGAAATACAGCCAACACCATATTGATCTCAGACCATTTTCAGGCGTCCCTAGCAGGCGCGTATCCATTGTCTCTCGAGATAAGGAGGCCCAAAAGAAGAAAGTAGGTTAAGAAAATAAAGTAACTTAAGAAAGTAAAGTAAGTTAAGAAACTAAAGGAAGTTTCTTCCAGCCGTAGGCAGGGATTAACAAGCTCTAATGCAGAATAACTGATTAGTTAAGTAGCTAACCAGTCTAATCTGGTTGCTACAGTTTCAGCTTCAAAAAGTATAAATACAGAGATCTGGGTGCAGCCTTCAAATGGCATGCAGATTGCAAGCAGAGTGTGGAAATACGAGTTTGGTGAGTGGGGAGTTTGGTGAAAGGGGGAGGTGCTCCTTTGTTTCTACTTTTTTTAACCCTCCAGCATTTGGTTCTTACTTCGGTGCAGCGGAAGGAGCTGGTTTCCAATTTTAGTGCAGTATATAAATAATTCGAGGCATGGCAGGGTTGCTCACACCCTTTAAATGCACATCCTGTGCCATGTGGGGACTCTAGGACCCTACCCATGTCCTGGACAACTACATGTGCAGAAAATGCCACAAAATACAAAAGCTCGAGCGCCAAATCTTGGAACTCGAGGAGCAGCTGGTATCATTAATGTGCATTCGCGAGGATGAGAGATCCATGAATAGCACATTTCAAGAGGTGATCTCCCCGCAGCTGAAGAGAGTGGAGGCAGAGAGGGACTGGGTGGCTGCCAGACAGACAAGGCAGGTAGTGCGGGAGTCGCTGGATGGCATCCCACTTTCTAACATTGGTATTCAGTTCTGAATACCAATGGGAGAGAGGATTCCTCTGGACAGTGCAGTGAGAGCCATGACCAGAACACCATGGGTGGCTCAGCTGTGCAGTGAGGGAGGAGAAAAGACGGGAGAGCAATAGTGGTAGAGGATTCCACAGTTAGGGGAACAGACAGGCATTTCTATGGTCGCAGACGTGATTCCAGGGTGGTCTGTTGCCTCCCTGGAGCAAGGGTCATGGATATTGTCGAGTGGCTACAGAACATTCTGGAGGGCGAGGGTGCACAGCCAGAGGTCGTGGTCCACATTGGTACCAATGATTTAGGAAGAAAGAGGGATGAGGTCCTGCCGGTTGAGTTTAGGGAGTTAGGGAAGAAATTAGTAAGCAGGACCTCAAAGGTAGTAATCTCTGGATTACTCCCAAGGCCATGTTCTAGTGAGCACAGTAATAGGAGAATACACCAGATCAATGCGTGGCTGGAGAGATGGTGCAGGAGGGAGGACTTCAGATTTCTGGGGCATTGAGTCCGGTTCTGGGAAGGTGGGACATGTACAAGCTGGATGGTCTACACCTGAACAGGATCCAGGACGTGTATCCTTGCAGGAAGGTTTGCTAGTGCTGTTGGGGATGGTTTAAATTAGATTGGCAGGGGATTGGGAACCTGAGGGCAGTTTCAGAAAGGACAATTTTAGAGCAGGGAATAGGAGGCAGAAAATTAGCAAGTGACTGAAAAACAGAAGAAGCAAAGGTTAAAAGGTGTACAGCATAGGAATTTGGCAGTGTTAAAAGGAATTTATTTACATGCAAGGAATATAGTAAATAAAGCCGATGAGCAGAGGGTACAGATAGGCACATGGTAACACAATATCATTGCTATAATGGAAATGTGGCTGAAAGAGAAGCAAAAATGGCAGCTCAATATCCCTGGATGCAGAGTTTTCAGGCAGGATAAAGAGGGGGATTAAAAAAAAGGAGGGAGTGTAGCATTACAGCTGTGAGGAGGGATGACATGCTGAATGAATCATCAAATGAGGCCATATGGATTGAGCTCAGAAATAAAAAAGGGGCAGCCACTCTACTAGGAGTGTTCTATAGTCCCCCAAATGGTGAGAGGGAGATAGAAGAATAAATAGGCAAATTTCTGAATGCAAAAATAATAGGGCAATCATAGTTGGGGATTTCAACTGTCCTAATATCAACTGGAGTGTGGGAAAATGGCGCACTGACATGGAACACAAAAGTCCGAGTGTATCAGGCCTGTGTCCTCAGTACCTTGCTCTGCGGCAGCGCGGCCTGGACAACGTATGCCAGCCAAGAGCGACGTCTCAATTCATTCCATCTTCGCTGCCTTCGGAGAATACTTGGCATCAGGTGGCAGGACCGTATCTCCAACACAGAAGTCCTCGAGGCGGCCAACATCCCCAGCTTATACACACTACTGAGTCAGCGGCGCTTGAGATGGCTTGGCCATGTGAGCCGCATGGAAGATGGCAGGATCCCCAAAGACACATTGTACAGCGAGCTCGCCACTGGTATCAGACCCACCAGCCGTCCATGTCTCCGCTATAAAGACGTCTGCAAACGCGACATGAAATCGTGTGACATTGATCACAAGTCGTGGGAGTCAGTTTCCAGCATTCGCCAGAGCTGGCGGGCAGCCATAAAGACAGGGCTAAATTGTGGCGAGTCGAAGAGACTTAGTAGTTGGCAGGAAAAAAGACAGAGGCGCAAGGGGAGAGCCAACTGTGCAACAGCCCCGACAAACAAATTTCTCTGCAGCACCTGTGGAAGAGCCTGTCACTCCAGAATTGGCCTTTATAGCCACTCCAGGCGCTGCTTCACAAACCACTGACCACTTCCAGGCGCGTATCCATTGTCTCTCGAGATAAGGAGGCCCAAAAGAAAAAGAAAGAAAAAAGAATATCAACTGGGATATAAACAGTGTGAAGGGCACAGAGGGCACAAAATTCTTGAACTGCATTAAGAGAACTTTTTTAGCCAGCACATAACAAGCCCAATGAGAGGGGACGCAATTCTAGATTTAGACTCAGGAAATGAAGCTGGGCAAGTGGATGAAGCAGCAGTGGGTGACCATTTTGGAGATAGTGAACATAATACAGTTTGTTACGACCAGGTGAGAACGGTGTCTAGGAGTATGTTACTATCTTCACCTGGTCTTATTGTAACAGGGTTTAATTTTAAACACACTATGTTTTGAGCTCCCCCTTGTTCACAGCTTTCCAATTATAAGGCAAAGAAATGAGCACGAACAGGCTTTCTTTGGTTTAAAGAAGAAAATTGAAACTTATTAAACTTACTTAAACTTAAACCCTAATACGGTTAAAACCTACGGATATATGACGCACCCACGCTAGCATGCACACACGATATACACATGAAGATAGGGACCGAAAAGAAAAGAAGAAAAGATAAAATGGAACAATTTGAGACAATATCTTGTTATTGTTTTTCGAGCTCGCTGTAGTCCTTGATTGAAGATATGGTCTGGCATTTCGTTGGGGCCCTGTATTCTTCTTAAACCTTGCTCACATAGGAGACATTTCTCTCTTTGAGTTTACGTGTCTTCAATGGTTTCCGAAACTGGTGAGAGCGAGATGAGGACAGACAGGAGAGAGGTGTTCTCACTCCAGGAGCTAGGAGCTTTCTGAGCTCAAATTCTATTTTTCCAGTTTAAAACTCCCCTAATTGGCCAGCAGGTAGTCACATGACCAACTGGTTTGACCAGGTCTCTTCTGTGTATTGGGGCGGGGACTGGTTCCTTTGTTTCAACACTGTCTAGTACTATGCAAATGTCCTTCCAGCCAGGGGCTTGCAATTTTATTCATGTGGCGAAATCATGTGTGCTTCAGTCTTGGCAGGTGAGGGGTGTGCCTGATAAATTAGATTTAGCATTGTTATGGAAAAGGAAAAAGAACAGGAGTAAAAGTTTTAAATTGGGGGAAGACAAATTTTACAAAGCTGAGAGGTGATCTGGCGTGAGTGGACTGGGTACAGCTACTTGAAGGAAAATCAGTGGCAAACCAGTGCAGGGCATTCAAAAGCAAGATTCTACGGACACTGTGTCCCCACAAAGAAAAAGGGTGATATTGCCAAATCTAGAGCCCCCTGATCATCTAGAATCATACAGGGTAAGATAAATCAGAAGAAGAAAGCATATGAAAGTCACAAAAGTCTTAATACTTTAGAAAGCCTAGAGGAGTATAAAAAGTGCAAGGGTGAAGTAAAAAAGGAAATTAGGAAAGCAAAAGGAGGACATGAAAAAATATTGGCAGGTAAAATAAAGGAAAACCCAAAGATGTTTTATCACTACATTAAGAGCAAGAGGATAACTAAGGAAAGGGTAGGGCCTATCAGAGATGTACAGGGGAACTTATGCGTGGATGCAGAAGATGTGGGCAGGGTTCTTAATGAGTACTTTGTCTCTATCTTCGCAAAGGAAAGGATGATGCAGACATTGTAATTCAAGAGGAGGAGAGTAAAATATTAGATACGATAAGCATAATGAGAGAGGAAGTACTAGAGGGTCTGACATCCTTGAAAGTGGATAAATAACCAGGGTCGGATGAATTATATCCCAGGCTGTTAAAGGAAGCCAGTTAGGAAATAGCAGATGTTCTGTGGATCATTTTCAAATCCTCACTAGATACAGGCGAGGCATCAGAGGACTGGAGGTCTGCGAACATTGTACCATTATTTAAAAGGGGTGCGAGGGATGGTCCAAATAATTATAGAGTGGTCAGTCTGACCTCGGTGGTGGGCAAATTATTAGAGTCAATTCTGAAAGATAGGATAAATTGCAACTAAGAAAGGCATGGATTAATCAGGGATAGCATGGATTTGTTAAGAGAAGGTCGTGTCTTACTAACTTAATTGAATTTTTTGAGGATGTATCAAGGAGGATTGATGAGGTTAGTGTAGTGGATGTGGTCTATATGGATTTTAGTAAGACATTTGACAAGGTCCCACATGAAAGACTGGTCAGAAAAGGAAAAGCCCATGGGATACATGGGAATGTAGCAAGTTGAATCCAAAATTGGCTCAGTGACAGGAAACAAACAGTAATGGTCGACATGTTTAGCGAATGGAAAGCGGTTTCCAATGGTGTTCCACATAGCTCAGTGTTGGGTCCCTTGCTGTTTGTGGTATAAATTAATGATTTGGACTTAAATGTGGGAGGCATGATTGGGAAATTTGCAGATGACACAAAAATTTGCATGTAGTTGATAGTGAAGAGGATAGCTGTAAACTCCAGAATGGTATCAATGGTTTGGTTGAGTGGGCAGAAAAGTGGCAAATGGAATTCAATCCGGAGAAGTGTGAGGTAATGCACTTGGGGAGGGCAAACAAAGTGAGGGAATACACAGTAACGGGAGGATATTGAGAGGGGTAGAGGAAGTGAGAGACCTTGGAGTGCATTTTCACAGGTCCCTAAAGGTGGCAGGACTGGTGGATAGAGTGGTGAAGAAGGCATATGGAATGCTTTCCTTTATTGGCCGAGGTATAGAATACAAAAGCAGGGATGTAATGCTGGTTAGGCTACAGCTGGAGTATTGCGTACAGTTCTGGTCACCACATTACAGGAAGAACATAATTGCTCTGGAGTACAGAGGAGATTTATAAAAATGTTGCCAGGGCTTGAAAGTTTCAGACATGAGGCAAGATTGGATTGGCTAGGGTTGTTTTCTTTAGAATAGAGGAGGCTGAGGGGTGACTTGATTGAGGTCTACAAAATTATGAGGGGCCTAGATAGACAGGAAGGGCCTGTTTCCCCTAGTGGAGAAGTCAATTACCAGGGGGCACAGATTTAAGGTGATTGGTAGAAGGATTAGAGGAGACATGAGGAAAAACTTTTTCACCCCGAAGGCAGTGGATGTCTGGAATTCACTGCCCAGATCGGTGGTGGAGGCAGAAAACGTCAACTCGTTTAAAGGGTAACTGGACATGCACCTGAAGTGCTGTAAGGCTACTGACAAGGTGCTGGAAGGTGAGATTAGAATGGGTGGCTAGTTTTTTCAGCTGGTGCAGACACAATGGACTGAATGCTCTCTGTCTGTGTCTTAACTTTCCTATGGTTCCTATATGCTAATTACAACAAATTGCATTTATTATAGCACCTTTAACGTGGTGACATGCAGGTACCCACCTGCCAAGAATGAGGAATATTAATTTTGCCACATGAACATTAATTTTAAACTGTTACTGGAGTGAAGAAAGAACTGGTTTAAAAAAAAACCCACAATGAATCCTTGGCTGGATAGACATTTCTGCATATTAACAGACAGTACTTGGAAAGGACACAGGGGCTACTCCCTGCTCCAATTTAATCCACAATGGACTTTTGATTACCAGATGTTGAGGGTGGAGGAGCTCGCATTCCAGGTAAATTGCTAAGATGGCTGAATACACAAACGGACATGGTCACACCAGCTAGTCACATGACTAACCTTCTGGGCCACCTGAGTTTTTTTGAATTTGAACTTACCACAGCGTTTTGAACTGGCAGAAAGCTGTTTGCTCCTGGACTGAAAAGACCTCTCGCGGCTGGCTCACAGCAGCCTCACCTGTCTGCTCTCATCTCTTTCTCACCAGCTTTGGAATCCATTGAAGACACAGGAACTCCAAGAGAGAAAAGTCTCCTACAGTGAACAAGGTTTAAGAAGAATACTGGGCCCCAACGAAAAGCAAGTATTACCTACAAGCAGGAACTACCTACAAAAGGACTGCAGTGAGCTCGAAGCCCAGTAACAAGAAGCTCTTCAGATATTGCCTCAAACCTCTCCACTTTATTTTTTCTTCTGCTCTTCTCTGTCCCTATCTGCATGTGCGTATCGCGTATGTATGCTAATGTGTGTATCCATAGGTGTTAACCGAATTAGAGTTTAAGTTTTAATAAATTTCATTTTTCTTCTTTAAACCTAAGAAGGCCTGTTTGTGCTCATTTCTTTGCTTTATAATTGGAAAGCAGTGAACAAGGATTCACCAAAGGGGAGCTCAAAACACAGTATGTTAAACCCTGTTCCAGTAAGACCAGGTGAAGGCTGAAAGGGACCCCTGGACACGTTTCTCACCTGGTTGTAACAGTAGTAATAATGTACCAATGTGCTTCACAGGAATGATTATAAACAAAATTTGACATCGAGCCACATAAAGAGATATTAGGACCAAAAATTTGGTCCAAGAGATAGGTTTTAGGGA
This sequence comes from Heterodontus francisci, assembly GCF_036365525.1. Lineage (NCBI taxonomy): Eukaryota > Metazoa > Chordata > Chondrichthyes > Heterodontiformes > Heterodontidae > Heterodontus > Heterodontus francisci. Next base: position 179,472,869 of record NC_090375.1, on the reverse strand, counting down.
ACGACTTGAAGGACATAAGTGAGGGGGAACCTGCTGAAGGACGCTTTAGCTAAATTTGTCAGTGCTATAATCAGTTTTTACCCAATTATCTGATGAATTGTTTTTGTTGTGTCAGTGTTACTATCCGAGTGACTAATATACAAAAATAAGGAATCATTGAGATGCTCATACAACCAAGTGAGTCAAATAATCTACAAAGAGAAGCTTTTTAAAACCATAATATTAAACATGAGAAAATTTGCAATATTAGAATACGTTATACTGCACACTTTGATTTTTTTCCAGGCAATTTGACATTAGTACTAGTGTGCTAAATACGAAAGCCTGTCTTTCTCCTCTGCCTTATTGTCTCACTCTTCATTTCTTACTCTATCTCATTGATCTTGCTGTCTCCTGCATTGTCTCTGATCCTTTTCCACTGCCTAGTTCCCATTGTCCCTGTGTAGGGCAACGACCCCTTGGCACTGCCCTACTGTGAAATGAGGAAACCTGATTGCTGAATATAAACTATCTCCCTTAACCTGACAACATGCTTGCATACTCACATTTCCACGCTGTCACTAGTTCCCTGAATGTCAGGGAACAGATACTGTGCAGTGCACCTGATAGAGGAAGACCTGTGCAGTTCCTACTGTAACATAAAAGTGCCTTCTCTCTCTTGCTCATTGTCTTCTTGGTGCTTTCTTTCTTTCACTCTCTTGATTTCACACTGTTCTCTCCCGCTCTTTTACTTTTGTATTGTCTCTAACTCCCTATCTCCCTTGTTCTCTGGCTCCCTGTATTTCACTCACTGTCTCGCCCACTTCCTACTGATGTATATGTCCCATTAAGACATTGAGTGAGATTCACCACAATAACTGCAATACATTCACATGCAACTTTGTATAGAATTGCAGACTTCAAAACTTACAAAATTTATTTTGTAAACATTTCAACACCAACTTCCTCACTAAAAATATTTGTCATCTTTTGATGAAAGGTCACTCACTGTGCTGCGGGAATGCCTTGATAAGTATGCTGGACTTTTCCTCTCTTAGCTGCTCCAATGGCTTTTGTTTCTAATATTGAGAGTGAATAAAGTGACAAGCTGAGTGTAAAAATAAATTTAAATAATAACTGCTTTGGCAGTTCTGTTTTAGACACATGTGCGATGTTTAATTTTGCTCTTTATTGATCTGTGACTAATAAAAGTTGTGGAAGAGAGTGCCTGCAAATGTAAACTCCTGTGTGAGAAACTTAGGTGTGCTCTGCGTATGATTGTGGGTTATACATAGTCTGCTTGTGGATGCTAGAAATATTTAAATTCATGAACTCCTTTGCTGAAATTTGTCTATTAAAACACAAACATGCCTTTAAAAAAAATCAAGTCACCTCCCTGCCCCACCCCAACCCCTACAATCTTCTCTCTTACTCCAGGAGGGCACTGACATACTGGGGTATGTACATTGGCTGCACATGGCATAATATTCTTCAAGGAGGAGAAAAAGAGCACAACCCAGTGTTGTCCTTACCTAGTGTCCACATGGTTGCATTTTCTAGCAGAAGTCACTGGATAATGATCAGGAGCAGGAACCCTTGAGGACTTCATCCTCATTCTAGCCCCAGATAGCAAGACTAGTTTTAGCTGCCCTGGCTCCATTCAGCAGAGACAAGGCATTGTTTTGTATGGCACTGCACTGCATTGCATAGTAGCTTTACCAACTGAACCATCAAGGGAATGATGATCCCTGCTGGCAGGTTAATGTATATATGAGCAGCAAGTGAGGGTAAGATCATGTTCGGCTATTAGTGTCCCCTGAAGCCAAACAACCTGGGTACCACTCATTGGGTGGAGTCACTTATGAGAATTTGGGAGAAATACTGGAGCCACCAATTTCCATTGAACCACATTTTGTCTTTTGGATGAGATGTTAAACTGAAGCCCCATCTGGATGTAAAAGATCCCATGGCACAATTTCAAAGACAAGCAGGGGACTTATCCCAGTGTAGTGGCTAATGTTTATACCTCAATCAATGCCACTGAAATTTTAAAAACAGATTATCTGGTCACTACTGTTTGTGGAACCTTGCTCTGTCACGTTTCCTGCATTACAACAGTGACTACACTTCAAAAAGTACTTCATTGGCTGTAAAGCACTTTGGGACATCCTGAGGTTGTGAAAGCTGCTCCATAAGTACAGGTCTTTCTTTATCTCACCGGGGACTAGTGAAGATTGGGAGGGGCAAAAATGTGGAACAATATCAACAATTTGTTATTCATACTAGTCCTTTTGCCATTGGTGGATATGTTGTGGCTCAGTTTGTTGTCAACTGGAGTGTAAGGTGACTTCGGAAAGTTGACTGTGGATTTCGTTTGTGCAAATGTGTCCTTACTACACTCCAGAGTGTTGTTATTATAATAAGCAGGTGGAATCGTAGCACTTAAAACTTGCACCTGCTGCCATTGCTAACTTCGAGTGGAAACCTGTCTCAGTCTGGCATGCCAGTGAAAATATTGTTGGAAATTTCTCTTTGATTTTACTCTTGTGTTCAGGTAGATTTATGTATCTCTGCTGATTGCTTATTTGTTAGATAATATAATTTGAGATAATTGGCGGCACAGTGGTGCAGTGGTGAGCATCGCAGCCTCACAGCTCCAGGGACCCGGGTTCAATTCTGGGTGCTGCCTGTGCGGAGTTTGCAAGTTCTCCCTGTGATCGCGTGGGTTTTCGCCGGGTGCTCCGGTTTCCTCCCACAGTCAAAGACTTGCAGGTGATAGATAAATTGGCCATTGTAAATTGCCCCTAGTGTAGATAGGTGGTAGGGAATATGGGATTACTGTAGGGTTAATATAAATGGGTGGTTGTTGGTCAGCACAGACTCGGTGGGCCAAAGGGCCTGTTTCAGTGCTGTATCTCTAAATAAATAAATAAAAGGAACTAGAGGGGAGTTGAGAAAAAATGTCTTTTTATTTTTAATTTTATTTAGAGATACAGCACTGAAACAGGCCCTTCGGCCCACCGAGTCTGTGCCGACCAACAACCACCCATTTATACTAACCCTGCAGTTATCCCATATTCCCTATCACCTACCGACACTAGTTATGCAGCAAGTTGTTGGGATCTGGAATTCACTGCCTGAAAAGGTGATTCCAGTAATAATTATCAAAAGGGAATTGGATATATCCTTGAAAGTGAAACATTTGCAGGGTTGTGAGGAAAGGGCAGGGGAGTGGGACTAAATGGACAGTTCTTTCAAAGAGCCAGCACAGATGTGATAACCCGAATGACCTCCTGTGCTGTTTAGAAATGCATCGCCTGATGTAGAGCTCTGCCATAAAGAACAGATAGTCCCAGTTTCGATCCCTGGTCTGTGCTGAGTTAGTTGATTTCAGTGGTTGTGGAGGACCTATAACTGACCTTTATTTCCTGGGCTGGGCAGGGAGCAATCAGTTCCTGTTTCTAATCGCTCTCCAGCCACTCCTGCTAGAGATTATGCCAGTGCGGACAGCAGTTAACGATAGGATCAGGCTTCACTATGGTTCAGATACAGTCAACTGGTCTGCTGACACTCAGTAAATACACCCATACCTGAAGAATGGCACTTGAACAATTTCCCAACTAAATGGAGAAAGATGCCCTGGTGGCTAATTGAGTGTCTGCATTGCTTGGGTGTAGTACTGGTCCATATAGACTAGCAAGGCCCAGCCTGTGCTAAATTAGTCTGTTTAAGTTACAGTGGCAGCAAGGGTGCCACAATTGACACTAGAACCTGAGGGTAGGAGGGAAACCATCAGCCGCAATGCATCTTCCTGATTGCTGTCTGGTGGTCCCTATAATGTGTGCACATACTTTAGTTGAGGGTAAGATTAGACTCTGATAGGATGGCCTGGAAATTCAATTGCGCCCATATAAAGGCATGCAGGGGAATGCATTGAACACACCTGTTGCCGTGGTGCCAAGCACCACATTAAGTTGATGCTGGGGTTTCACTAAAATGATTAAGGCATCCAGCCCAACAAAGGTTAGGTTTGAATTTTTTGCGCGGCCCAAAGGGCCAGGCGTTCACCAAAGGAACCCTCTCTCCACACTTACCTTGCTGCAGTCTGGGCTGGCCTGATATTGGCCAGCCTTAATCTGCTGAGCTGTGCCAGAATGGCTGTTTGGCACTCCGCAGCTGTCAGGCTTGATGCAGATGAAGCCGGGGCCTCAGAATCGCAGCTGCCTCTTCGCCACGGGCACAGGAAACTGTTCTGCAGTTTCTCCATAGGATTCAGAATCTCTGGAGGACTATTTTGCTTTAAATCAAATTCCCAATTTTTTTTGAGGATCTTTTCATGATAAACACATAACATGGTGGTGCTGTTGACTTTGGAGACAAACAGCCAAGCATTGACTTAAAATGGTGGATCCAGACACATCTGGATGCCTAATGTATATCACCTAGCCTTTGTTTTGTAGCAAAGGTACACCAAGCAAAAGTAAAAAAAAACTACTCCTGCAATGTGACTTAACATTTGTTCCTTCACAACTTTCTAAAAGGAATTGGATAGATACTTGAAGGGGAAAAATCTGCAGAGTGGGTGGGTGGGTGTTAAGGAACGCAAGCTCCAGCAACTGATGGGGACTAATGGCCCTCCAGATCCTCCTTCCTCTTCACTTCCCTCTGACCCCACCCTTTCTGATCTGACCCCTTGCCGTGTATTCACTATACCCTCTGACCTTCCCTTCTCTGACACTGAACATTCTGTGCTCAGCAAAGGACTTAGCTTTATCCCCTTATGCCCCCACCTCAATGAATTTTGCTTTTGGCATGACTTTGAGCTCTTCTTCGGTCGCCTTCGCCTCTGGGCTCACTTCTTTGACCAGGAGTCCTCCCCCCGACCAGCAGACCCATTCACCCGCCTCCAGCATTCTCCCTGTACCTGGATCCCTCCCTCTGGCCTCTTACCTGCTCTTGATCTTTTCATTGAAAATTGTCGGCGAGACATCGGCCATCTCAATTTCTCTGCCCCCCTCACTCACTCTAACCTGTCTCCCTCTGAACATGCCGCACACCGTTCTCTCAGGTCTAACCCCAACATTGTCATCAAACCTGCAGACAAGGGTGGTGCCGTTGTTGTCTGACGTACCAGCCTCTACCTTGCAGAGGCTCAGTGCCAACTCTGACACTTCTTCCTACCTCCCCCTGGACCATGATCCCACCACCGAACATCAAGCTACTGTCCACAGGACTGTCACTGACCTCATCTCCTCTGGAGATCTGCCCTCTATAGCTTCCAATCTCATAGCCCCGCAACCTCGGACAGCCCGTTTCTACCTCCTTCCCAAAATCCACAAACAGGACTTCCCTGGCAGACCCATTGTTTCAGCCTTATCCTGCCCCACTGAACTTATTTCTTCCTATCTTGACTCTATTTTTTCTCCCCTGATCCAGTCTGTTCCCACCTACATCTGTGACTCTTCTGACGCCCTATGTCATTTTGACAATTTCCAGTTTCCTGGCCCTAACCACCTCCTCTTCACTACGGACGTCCAATCTCTCTACACCTCCATCCCCCACCAGGATGGTTTGAGGGCTCTCCGCTTCTTCCTTGAACAGAGGCCCAACCAGTCCCCATCCACCACCACCCTCCTCTGCCTGGCTGAACTTGTTCTCACATTGAACAACTTCTCCTTCAACTCCACCCACTTCCTTCAAGTAAAAGGTGTTACTATGGGTACCCGAATGGGTCCTAGTTATGCCTGTCTTTTTGTGGGATATGTCGAATATTCCTTGGTCCAGTCCTACTCAGGCTCCCACCCCCAGTTCTTTTTCCGGTACATTGATGATTGTATCGGTGCCGTTTCCTGCTCCTGCCCAGAACTAGAAGATTTTATCAACTTTGCTTCTTATTTCCACCCTTCTCTCACCTTTACACGGTCCATCTCCGACACTTCCCTTCCTCGCCTTCTCTGTCTCCACCTCTGGGGATAGGCTGTCTACTAATATTCATTATTCGCCCACCAACTCCCACAGCTACCTCAACTATACTTCTTCACACCCTGCCTCCTGTAAGGACTCCATTCCATTCTCCCAGTTTCTCTGTCTCCAATACATCTGCTCTGATGATGCTACCTTCTACAACAGCACCTCTGATATGTCTTCCTTTTTCCTCAACCGAGGATCCCCCCCCACTGTGGTTGACAGGGCCCTCAACCGTGTCCGGCCCATTTCCCGCACCTCTACCCTCACCCCTTCTCCTTCCTCCCAGAACTGCGACAGGGTTCCCCTTGTCCTCACTTCCCACCCCACCAACCTCTACATCCAAAGGATCATCCTTCGCCATTTCTGCCATGATGGCGCTACCAAGCGCATCTTCCTCTCCCTTCCCCTGTCAGCATTCCAAAGGGATCATTCCCTCCATGACACCCTGGTCCACTCCTCCATTACCCCCACCACCTCATCCTCTTCCCATGGTACCTTCCCCTGCAATTGCAGGAGGTGTAATACCTGCCCATTTACCTCCTCTCTCCTCACTATCCAAGACCCCAAAAACTTCTTTCACGTGAAGCAGCGATTTACTTATTCCTTTTTTAAATTTAGAGATACAGCACTGGAACAGGCCCTTCGGCCCACCGAGTCTGTGCTGACCAACAACCACCCATTTATACTAACCCTACATTAACCCCATATTCCCTACCACATCCCACCATTCTCCTACCACCTACCTACACTAGGGGCAATTTACAATGGCCAATTTACCTATCAACCTGCAAGTCTTTGGCTGTGGGAGGAAACTGGAGCACCCAGCAGAAACCCACACGGTCACAGGGAGAACTTGCAAACTCTGCCCAGGCAGTACCCAGAACTGAACCCGGATCACTGGAGCTGTGAGGTTGCGGTGCTAACCACTGTGCCACTGTGCCACTTCTTTCAATTTAGTATACTGTATTCGCTGCTCACAATGTGGTCTCCTCCACATTGGGGAGACCAAACGCAGATTGGGTGACAGCTTTGCGGAACACCTCCGCTCAATCTGAAAGCATGGCCGCGAGCTTCCGGTTGTTTGCCATTTCAACACTCCCCCCTGCTCTCATGCTCACATCTCTGTCCTGGGATTGCTGCAGTGTTCCAGCGAACATCAACGCAAGCTCGAGGAACAGCATCTGATTTACCGATTAGGTACGCTATAGCCTGCCAGACTGAACATTGAGTTCAATCATTTCGGAGCATGATGGGCCCCCGCTTTATTTTTATTTTTAGCTATTTTTTTGTTTTTTCTTTTTTCTTTATTTGTTTTATTTTAGTTTGTTTCTATTGTGCCTACTCACTGTTTTTTTCATGTTTGTACTTGGGGCCTGGGCTATTCATTTTTCTGTCAATTAACACCCTCTCTGCACTAACGCTTTGTCTTTCAGCACACCATTAACATACCGTTTGCCTTTGCTCCATGACCTTCTGGTCAGTTATTCTCTGTGACTTTGTCCTATCAATACCTTATCTTTTGTTATCTCTTGCCCCACCCCCGCTTTACTTGCTTAAAATCTTTTACATTTCTAATATTTGCCAGTTCTGATGAAGGGTCACTGACCTGAAACATTAACTTTGCTTCTCCACAGACGCTGCCAGACCTGCTGAGTATTTCCAGCATTTCTTGTTTTTATTTCAGATTTCCAGCATCTTCAGTATTTTGCTTTTATTATATATCATATATAGGAGAGTGGGACTAATTGGATAGCTCTTTCAAACAGTAGGCACAGCCAGAGGGAGGCAGAGGGTGATGGTCGCGGGTTGTTTTTGCGATTGGAAGCCTGTGACCGGTGGTGTACCACAGGGATTGGTGCTGGGACCCTTGCTGTTTGTAGTGTACATTAATGATTTTAGACATGAATACAGGAGGTATGATCAGTAAGCTCGCAGATGACACGAAAATTGGTGGTGTTGTAAATAGTGAAGAAGAAAGCCTTAGATTACAGGACGATTTAGATGGGCTGGTAAGATGGACGGAGCAGTGGTAAATGGAATTTAATCCTGAGAAGTGTGAGGTGATGCATTTTGGGAGGACTAACAAGGCAAGGGAATATACAATGGATGGAAGGACCCTAGGAAGTACAGAGGGTCAGAGAGACCTTGGTGTACTTGTCTATAGATCACTGAAGGCAGCTGCACAGGTAGATAAGGTGGTTAGGAAGGCATATGGGATATTTGCCTTTATTGGCCAAGGCATATAATGTAAGAGCAGGGAGGTTATGATGGAGCTGTATAAAACGCTAGTTAGGCCACAGCTGGAGTACTGTGTACAGTTCTGGTCACCACACTATAGGAAGGATGTGATTGCACTGGAGAGGGTGCAGAGGAGATTCGCCAGGATGCTGCCTGGGCTGGAGCATTTCAGCTATGAAGTGAGACTGGATAGGCTAGGGTTGTTTTCCTTAGAGCAGAGAAGGCTGGGGGGGGACCTGATTGAGGTATAAAAAAATTATGAGGGGCATAGATAGTGTAGATAGGAGGAAGCTTTTTCCCTTAGCGGAGGTGTCAATAACCAGGGGGATAGATTTAAGGTAAGGGGCAGGAGGTTTAGAGGGGATTTTAGGAAAAACGTTTTCACCCAGAGGGTGGTTGGAATCTGGAACACGCTGCCTGAAGGGGTGGTAGAGGTAGGAACCCTCACAACATTTAAGAAGTATTTAGATGAGCACTTGAAATGCCATAGCATACAAGGCTACGGACCAAGTGCTGGAAAATGGGATTAGAATAGATAGGTGCTTGATGGACGGTGCGGACACGATGGGCCGAAGGGCCTGTTTCTGTGCTGTATAACTCTATGACTCTATGATGGGCCAAATGGCCTCCTTCTGTGTTTTGACATTTTGTTATATTCTATTCATTAGCTGCACACCTGTTTTGGGAAATCTGTCATCTCTGGCACCACTTAAAGACAGCTAGCACCTCTTAAAGGGGAGGCTCACTCTAGCTGCAGAGAATGGAGAAAGTTCCCAGGTTGAAGAAAATGACTGGAAGAGATGTGAGTAGTATATCCAGGTTCTCTGATGCAGCGCTGGAGATCCTCCACTGCCAGTGACCTTACCAGAATTGTCAAGGTATGAATTCTGCTCTGTTACTCTCTTCTAACATCTCCAGCCTCACTAAGCTACCATAAGGCACAGTGGCGCAGTGGTTAGCACCGCAGCCTCACAGCTCCAGCGGCCCGGGTTCAATTCTGGGTACTGCCTGTGTGGAGTTTGTGTCCTTGTGTCTGCGTGGGTTTCCTCCGGGTGCTCCGGTTTCCTCCCACATGCCAAAGATTTGCAGGTTGATAGGTAAATTGGCCATTATAAATTGTTCCTAGTACAGGTAGGTGGTAGGGAAATATAGGGACAGGTGGGGATGTGGTAGGAATATGGAATTAGTGTAGGATATAGTATATAAATGGGTGGTTGATGGTCGGCACAGACTCGGTGGGCCGTAGGGCCTGTTTCAGTGCTGTATCTCTCTAAACTCTCCTCCCCACTTCCCTTCACTCTCTTATAATCACTGCACCACACTTCACTCCACACTCACCACGATTGCAACATTCATTTTTTGAAACCATACTGGACATCACAGCCAGGAGAACAGTCATGGCCGTGGTGAGTGCCAACAGTGGAGGAGGCTTCATGCAGCCTTTCTTCACACCTATCCTGTTATTCCCCCCACCACACTCTGCATAACAAACTACAGCTGCTTTCACCAGCCATATTTTTCCTTTGCTCTGCTTTCACACTGGCTGCGTTAGCTGTGGCCCAATTAGTAACACTCTCGCTTCTGTGCCGGAAAGTTGGGGTTTCATGCCCCACACCAGCGACATGAGCCAAAAACTCTAGACTGACACTCCAGCGTGGTACCGAGAGACTGCTGCACTGTTTGAGGTGCTGTCCTCTCAGATGAGATTTTAAACCGTGGCCCCCGTCTGCTCTCTAAGTTGGATGTAAATGATCCCTTGGCATTGTTTCGAAGAACAGCAGGGAAGTTATGGTATCATGGCCAATTTTTATCCCTCAGTCAACGTCAGTGAAAAAAAAAGATTCTCTGATCATCATCACTTTGCTGTTTGTGGGAGCTTGCTGTGTGGAAATTTATTGCTGCATTTCCGACATTACAACAGCACTTGCAAAGTACTTCATGGGTTGTAAAGTGCTTTGGGATGCCCTGAGGTTGTGAAAGGCACTATATAAATGCAAGCCTTTTTTTCTTTTTTAAAAAAACTATCCCTTGATCCCTTCTCTTTAATTGACTGCAACAGATAACATAACTTGGTGATAGCCGTTTTTGTGAAGTGAAGGCACCTCAGTGAAGTTAAGTTCAGGTGGGAAAAGTGCTCCCTGAAGAACTTTAGGAATGACCTGCTCTCTACTGGCTTCTTACTGCTCCCCATCATTCTCCAGCCCCAAAGGAGGAGGCTGATCCAATATGGTGAGAGGTGCACTTCTGATGCAGGATGGGCATGCTGCCTGCCATATTGGACTCTTAGGGGCCTGTTAGACGCCTGTAAAATAGACACACTGCCAACAAATTGCTAGATCCCTGTCTCTATGGTTGAATAATCCATTGAATCCACTGTCAATGTTCACCTTGTTGGGATGAGCACTTGGGCAGGATAGTCCTGCAATTGTAAAGCTTCTTCTGGTTAAGGAGGCAGAAAATTGGGAAAATAAAAACTGGAGACCAAGTCAAAATCTATTCAGTGTGATATTTCTCACAATGTCTTGTTCTGTGCAAATGATTTCCAAATCACGGCTTTGCTCTGCACATTGTACTGCTTTAGTTGCCCCTCTATTTTATTTTGTCTATCATGACCTACTGAAATATTGCAAGTCTCCATTATAAGAGATAATTTTTACTTTGTGTTAACATCCTGCTGATGAGTTCACCAGTGAAGACTGCCTCTTGAGTTCAACAATCACACCTTCAGCCAGTAACAGGAAAGTGTTTGTGTGATCTCACTGTCTTGTGGCCAATTCCTTCCACAATTTTGATTAACTTCAACTCCAAGTGAGGTGACTCCATTTTGTCTGATTAAAGGTTCCAGCATGGATATGTGTTTGATCTGGGATTAACTCCATCTGCACTCCCCGGGCACTTTCTTAAAATGTACTTTACACTCTTTTGCTTCACACTTTTACTGGTGACCTGTGAAAATGGCTTGAAGCTTACTGGTAACCGGTTACTGAGAAAGCTAAGGAGGTACCTGCTACAGTAATTGAAGGGTGGGGGAGTGGAAAAGAACCTCAATATAAAACCTCCATTTTATTCTACTTTAATGGGCGTGGCTTGATATTTAAAAGAGAGAATGTTTTAAAAAGAGGGAAAGCCGCATTTGCTGACTTGAATTGAGAGCACTTTGCTATCATTCTACATGTGTTCTTCATTCAAGCATGAAGCACTTAATCATTTTTTGTATGAATAATATATGCTGAAAAAGCTTTACTTTGCCATTAATGCTGACCTTGGTGAATAATTCATTATCAGATTTTGGCCTGCTGTCTTAAGTGCACCAGTGAATTTTTCTCCTGAATCAAGGGGATTCTGTGGCCTTTCATTTTAATTCCCAAGTCACAACATCCTAGGTTCTCCCCTTCTTTTTTCATGTCCTTTTTTCCCAAAGAATATGGCAATGCTATAGTAGGGCTTCTCCAATGAATATTAATTTTTACCACCTGTTTTTATCAATTTCCTCCCTCTGCTGAAAGCACTGGCTTCTCCCACAGGATCCTCACAGACCAGGAATTGAGCATTCTGTCTGTTTGGTATAGGTGTTTATTTTTAGCCTGGAATGTGCAGGACAGAAATAGGTCATTTGGCACATGAGCCTCCACCCACCACCTCTTTTCATCCTCCCCCCCGCGGCCCCCCCCCGCCGCCATTAACATAACCTGTTCTTACTTCCTCATATGTTTATCAAGATTTCCCCTCCAATGCACATGCTATGTTATTTGCCTCAACAACTCCTTGTGGTAGTAATGTTGCAGGAGTTTTAGTCCACGGCAGAGCTCTCCCACCTTTGGCTGTAAGTGTCAATTTAAATGACCCACCTAACCTTTTTTTCAGCAGCACCAGAGACTGAGCTTCCTGTAGCTTTTCACAACATCACAAGGTAATTACAGACCAAAAAAGCCATTTGTTCGATCTTAGCTCATCCATCCAGAATGACCCCAAAGTCCGAACTGAAGCTTCTGATTGCTTCTTAAATGATTCCAGGGTTTTTGCTTCCAGTAATTTATGAATGAGCTCATTTCGTGTGTTGATCGCTCTTTGTATGAAAAAGCACTTCCTGATATCAGTCCTAAATTCGTCATTTCCTAGTTTAAACTGGCAACCCCTTGTTCACCTGTTACAATTTAAAGTAATCTTCCAGATTTACCATTTTCATACCATTTAAAATCCTGTATACTTCTATAATAAGATCAACTCTCAGACTTCTCCTTTCTAGCTTGAACTTTCTCCAGTCTTTTCACATATCTCATTGGGAAGCACTCTCATCTCTGAGTCAGAAGGTTGTAGGTTCAAGTCCCACTCCGGAGACTTGCGAATAGGTTCTAGGCTGACACTCCAGCACAGTACTGAGGAAGTGCTACACTGTTGCCGGTGCAGTTTTTCAGATGAGAAGTTAAACCAAGGCTCTGAACTTTCAGGTGGATGTAAAAAAATCCCATAAAACATTATTTGAAGGAGAGCAGGAGCGTTCTCCCTGGTGTCCTGGCCGATATTTATCCCTCAACCCACAATTCTAAAAACAGATTGTCTGGTTATTATTTCATTGTTTTACTGTTTGTGGGAGCTTGCTGTGCACAAACTGATTGCTGCGTTTCCTACATTACAACAGTGACTACACTTCAAAAAGTACTTAATTAGTTGTAAAGCACTTCGGAATGTCCAGAGGCCGTGAAGGGCGCGATATAACGATGCTAAGTAAATGCAAGTGCTTTCTTTTTTCTTTTAATGTGATGACCAAGATTGAGGCTCAGTTTCATGGCTCTTCTTTGCATTGCCTCCAGCATTTGAATATCTCGCTTCTGTGTGTCTCAGTGCATGCAGCACTCAAGGTGCGTTCTGAGCAGGGCACTACACGACAGATTCCTCCGTCACTGGATGTACCAACACTGCTTCTTTCTTACTCAGTGTGCCGAGTTGGTTTCATTGCAGCTGATGTTTGTAGTGTGAAAGGTGTCAGAAGCTGGCTAATTGAATGCTCAGATTGAAATAAACACCATAATGATGTAATTATGCTGTTTCAGATTCCTAATCAGCTTTCTAGGAGATCATGAGAAGCAACACTGAGTGGTAAAACAATGGAGAACCGTACACAGAGGTCAGTAAAGTTGCACTCTCTTGAAACTCTGGAGGAAAACAAAAGAACCTTATGGCTCTCCTACACAGAACCTATATCCATTCAGCCAATGAGGATCACTGATTTATTTTAAACTTCTGACTCTCTCTCCTCTCGGAGGTAATTTTGACTTTGGACAATCATGTAAAACGAGTGATATCGAATCTACCCCATTATCCACCTTCCCTGACGTTTATCTCCGTGGACTTCAATGGAGATGTAAATCAGGAGAGATGTATAATGGGCAGCTGAATTGTAGGCCCTGTTCTACTCGAACACCCGAAGTTGAAATGAATCTCCTTGACTCTATACAGAGTTGAAGTAAACAAGGAAGACAAACATCTCATTTACTCATGAAAAGTTACAGACAGTGGAGTAGAAATTCATGTTGGCAGTGCCACGAAATGTGCGGTGTCACATCTTTTGCCTGTTCTATGCCCTCCTCCCCACCTCCCACAATACTCATTTCTATAGAAACAAAATTTTACCCAGTGTGCTTGGTGCAACAGTAAAGAGCAAAGATCTGCCTTTGTCTTTTTGAGAACTGTGTTGTCTGGGCAATGATGCCAACACTGTTGAAAACTTTCAGAGGGCCTGTCTTCCTTTATGTTTTTATTGTCTTGATGAGCTATTTATTTATTGTTGTTTGAAGTGGGAAAGTAAGCCCAAGTGAGTAGGCCAGAGATGGCACTGATTGGGGGGATGGGAAACTTTCACCTCTCCCAGTTGGAGATGCCAAACTTTCTTTTTTATGGTTCTTCCTGCTTTTTTCAAACAACTCCCATGGGATAAGCCTGATTTCCATCCCACCCACAGATTCACACCCATCGCAGAGGCCCAAAGCCACACTGCAATACCACAGCTGAAAATAGCCAATCATTAATCTTGGCTAGGATTACCAATCCTCCAAGATTATCCAGGAGTCTCTTGGAACGAAAATGATCTCTCGGGCTGCAAGCAAAATGTTCTCACCATCGTGTGTCGTTGTGATGCTTTGCATGACCTCTAACTTATATTACTTGTCCGTTGCCCACCAAGTCACTGAAAATAATTTTAAAAACTACCCCACAAGGCTGAAAAATCGAATTCTCTCCACCCCTTCTTTGAAGACAAAGTTTTTGTTAGTGTATTAGGAGCAGGAGTAGGCCACTCAGCCCCTCGAGCCAGTTCTGCCATTCAATACAAATAGGGAAAAATGTGCAGTACTATGGGGATAGGTCAAGGGAATGGAACTAATTGGATAGCTCTTTCAAAGAGCCTGCACAGGCATGATGGGCTGAATGGCCTCCTTCTGTGATTCATTTTATGATTCTAGAACATGGCTGATCTGTGTCCTAACTCCATCTATCACCTGGGCTCTGTAAGCCTTCATATTGTTGGCTAACAAAAATCTATCAATCTCAGTTTTGAGATTCTGATTGGTTAGAACAACTTGGCAACTGCAGTTTCTATTTTGCTTGGCACTTTCTCCCTTCTCTGTGAAAGGTGGATTTCTACAGTGGAACATGGGAGTGAACAGGTCCCAGACTGACAGCTGGCATTTACTGACTATATTATGAAACTTGGGGTCGAGAAGCTGGATCTTTGTAAAGCTAGAGCTTGAGATTTGTTTTCCTATTGTATGTAAACATTG